>NC_080038.1:114669504-114969504 GCF_030020395.1 Manis pentadactyla | reverse complement strand
CAAGTACATCAAACTTTGAATCATATCTGCATGTTCCAGATTATCTTCATTATTTTCATTATTATTGCATACTTTATAGTAGCAATTGTGAGAATAAATAAAATCATGAGTGTCAATTTAGTTTCCCCATCCCCTGTGCTCCTACTTAAAGTTAGGCATTGAAGAACTGAAGAAAGCAAGATGAGACACTGAAGAAGTCAAAACTGTGGGGCAAAAAGAATGAGGACCACTGAGTGGTTTATGTTTACTTATTCTGGAGGGAAGATGGAAGGAAAGATATGAAAGAAATAGATTTTTTGGGGGGGCAACTTACATTTTAAAAATTTGAGAAACATTTCTTGAATGCCCCCTATGGGCTGAGCCTTGTGCTAGTTACACAAATCTTACAATGCTTATTTTAATCCCATATTAAAGCTCAATGAGAGAAAGTAAGTAGCAAATCTAGGTGCAGATCTGTTTGACTTTTTCTGTGACATTTACATAGAAGTGAATTGGAAATAAAAAATAAATAATAGGGGAAACATGAATTAACATATTATTAGCAGTAATAAAAAACAATTTGATAACATTTATTGAGTGCTTACTATGACCTAAGCTGTATTCTAAGAAATGAGACTAATGAAGTTATTTCCTTTATACTTATTATTTCTGGTTTCCACCAGTAGAGTACACATTGTTATCAATGTGACAATTTATTAGAGAATCCATTAAGACTCTATAATCAGAAGTTACATGAAATACTTACCTATTGAAAGAGGGGGCCTATCAATCATAAATACAGATTTTTTTTACTCAGCTTAATAAACAGGTCTAAAATGCATGTCTCAAAATAATAGATATTAGCAAATGATGTGGAATTTCTTATTTTTTATTTTGGTATCATTAATATACAAACATTTTTTTATTTTGGTATCATTAATATACAATTACATGAACATTGTGGTTACTAGATTTCCCCCATTATCAAGTCCCCACCACATACCCCATTACAGTCACTGTCCATCAGCATAGTAAGATGCTATAGAGTCACTACTTGTCTTCTCTGTGCTATACTGCTTTTCCTGTGTCCCCGCTACATTATGTGTGTGAATCATAATATCCCTTATTCCCCTTACCCCTCCCTTCCTACCCTTCCTTCCCAGTCCCTTTCCCTTTGGTAACTGTTAGTCTATTCTTGGATTTGTGAGTCTGCTGCTGTTTTGTTCCTTCAGTTTTTTTTTCTCCTCACTTTGCTTTTTAATGTTTACAGAGTTTACATATCAGAGATGGTATCAGAGAATTTCAACAAGGGGCAATGAGCAGGGCTGGAGACAGGATTGACTGGCAGAGGTCAGGGCGGCAGGAAAGAGACATGTGGGGACCTGCTTGGAGATGCAGTGTTTGGTCTCCCACATTCTATTTGCCAAGCTGATTGGAAGCTCAGTCCCGTCAGCTCAGATGCCAGGCGTGGGCACCACGTTCTACCTCCTGATGGGAGGAATGGCATTTTAATCCACACACCCAGTAAGGATCCTGTACCAATGGAGATAGATCATTTGTTCTGTGTGTGTGTGTGTGTATTTTTTTGGGTAGTTTTGCATACCTCTGGCCACACAGGAGTATGTAAATATTCTAATTTGTGAAATCTCTTTATTTTTTTGATATCATTAATGTACAATTACTTGAACAACCTTATGCTTACTAGACTCCCCCTATTATCAAGTCCCCCCCCACATACCCCATTACAGTCACTGCCTATCAGCATAGTAAGATGCTATAGAATCATTACTTGTCTTCTCTGTATATACTGCCTTTCCCATGTCCCCCCCCGCTACATTATGTGTGCTAATTATAATGCCCCATTCTCCCCTTTATCCCTCCCTTCCCACCCATCCTCCCCAGTCCCTTTCCCTTTGGTAACTGTTAGTCCATTCTTGGGTTCTGTGAGTCTGCTGCTGTTTTGTTCCTTCAGTTCTTTTTGTTTTTTGTATTTTTGGTATCATTAATCTACAATTACATGAGGAACATTATGTTTACTAGACTTCCCCCATCACCAAGTCCCCCCTGCATACCCCACTACAGTCACTGTCCATCAGCATAGTAAGATGCTGTACAATCACTACTTGTCTTCTCTGTGTTGTACAGCCCTCCCTGTGCCCTGCCCTCCCACATTATACATGCTAATCATAACGCCCCCTTTCTTTTTTCCCTCCACTTACCCTCCCTTCCCACCCATCCTCCCCAGTCCCTTTCCCTTTGGTAACTGTTAGTCCATTCTTGGGTTCTGTGAGTCTGCTGCTGTTTTGTTACTTCAGTTTTTGCTTTGTTCTTATACTCCACAGATGAGTGAAATCATTTGATACTTATCTTTCTCCACCTGGCTTACTTCACTGAGCATAATACCCTCTAGGTCCATCCATGTTGTTGCAAATGGTAGGATTTGTTTTCTTCTATGGCTGAATAATATTCCATTATGTATATGTACCACATCTTCTTTATCCATTCATCTACTGATGGACACTTAGGTTGCTACCATTTCTTGGCTATTGTAAATAGTGCTGTGATAAACATACGAGTGCATATGTCTTTTTTCAAACTGGGCTGCTGCATTCTTAGAGTAAATTCCAAGGAGTGGGATTTCTGGGTCAAATGGTATTTCTATTTTGACTTTTTTGAGGAACATACATGTTCCTCTCCACAATGATTGAACTAGCTTACATTCCCAACAGCAGTGTAGGAGGGTTCCCCTTTCTCCGCATCCTCAACAGCATTTGTTGTTCTTAGTCTTTTCAATGCTGGCCATCCTTACTGGTGTGAGGTGATATCTCATTGCGGTTTTAATGTGCATTTCCCTGATAATTAGTGATGTGGAGCATCTTTTCATGTGTCTGTTGGCCATCTGAATTTCTACTTTGGAGAACTGTCTCTTCAGCTCCTCTGCCCATTTGTTAATCATGTTATTTGCCTTTTGGGTGTTGAAGCATGTAAGTTCTTTATATATTTTGGATGTTAACCCCTTGTCAGATATGTCATTTACAAACATATTCTCTCATACTGTAGGATGCCTTTTTGTTCTGTTGATGGTGTCCTTTGCCATACAGAAACTTTTTAGTTTGATGTAGTCCCATGTGTTCATTTTTGCTTTTGTTTTCCTTGCTCGAGGAGATGTGTTCAGGAAGAAATTGCTCATGCTTATATTCAGGCGATTTTTGCCTATGTTGTCTTCTAAGACGTTTATGGTTTCATAACTTACATTCAGATCTTTGATCCATTTCAAGTTTACTTTTCTGTATGGGGTTAAACAATATTCCAGTTTTATTCTCTTGCATGTAGCTGTCCAGTTTTGCCAACACCAGCTGTTGAAGAGGCTGTCATTTCCCCCATTGTATGTCCATGGCTCCTTTATCATATATTAATTGACCATATATGGTTGGGTTCATATCAGGGCTCTCTAGTCTGTTCCATTGGTCTATGGGTCTGTTCTTGTGCCAGTAGCAAATTGTCTTGATTACTGTGGCTTTGTAGTGGAACTTGAAGTTAGGGAGCATAATCCCCCCCCACTTTATTCTTCCTTCTCAGGATTGCTTTGTCTATTCGGGGTCTTTTGTGGTTCCATATGAATTTTAGAATGATTTTCTCTAGTACTTTAAAGAATGGTGTTGGTATTTTGATAGGATTTGCATTGAATCTGTAGATTGCTTTAGGCAGGATGGCCATTTTGACAATATTAATTCTTCCTATCCATGAGCATGGGATGTGATTCCATTTATTAGTATCTTTTATTTCTCTCATGAGTGTCCTGTTGTTTTCAGGGTATAGGTCTTTCACTTCCTTGGTTAGGTTTATTCCTACATATTTTATTCTTTCTGATGCAACGTAAGTGGAATTGTTTTCCTGATTTCTCTCTCTGCTAGTTCATTTTTAGTGTATAGGAATGCCACAGATTTCTGTGTATTAATTTTGTATCCTGAAACTTTGCTGAATTCAGATATTAGATGTAGTACTTTTGGTGTGAATTCTTTAGGGTTTTTTATGTACAATATCATGTCATCTGCAAACAGGGACAGTTTAACTTCTTCCTTGCCAATCTTTATCTATTTTTTTTATTTTCTCAAAAAACCAGCTCCTGCTTTCATTGATTCTTTCTTTTGTTTTATTCTTCTCGATTTTATTTATTCCTGCTCTAATCTTTATTATGTCCCTCCTTCAACTGACTTTGGGCCTCATTTGTTTTTCTTTTTCAAGTTTCATTCATTGTGAGTTTTAACTGTTCATATGGGATTGTTCTTCTTTCCTGAGGTAGGGCTTTATTGGAATATACTTCTCTCTTAGCACGGCCTTTGCTGCGTCCCACAGATTTTGCGGTGTTGACATATGGTTTTCAGTTGTCTCCATGTATTGCCTGATCTCTGTTTTTATTTGGTCATTGATCCATTGATTATTTAGGAGCATGTTGTTAAGCCTCCATGTGTTTGTGAGGCTTTTTGTTTTCTTTGTACAATTTATTTCTAGTTTTATACCCCTGTGATCTGAGAAGTTGGTTGGTAGAATTTCAATCTTTTTGAATTTACTGAGGCTCTTTTTGTGATCTAGTATGTGGTCTATTCTGGAAAATGTTCCATGTGCACTTGAGAAGATTGTGTATCCTGCTGCTTTTGGGTGTAGAGTTCTGTTAGGTCCATCTGTTCTAGTGTGTTGCTCAGTGCCTCTGTGTCCTTTCTTATTTTCTATCTGGTTGATCTGTCCTTCATAGTCAGTGGTGTGTTGAAATCTCCTAAAATCAATGCATTGCTTTCTATTTCCTCTTTAATTCTATTAGTATTTGTATCATATATGTAGGTGCTCCTGTGTTGGGTGCATAGATATTTACAATGGTTATATCCTCTTGTTGGACTGACCCCTTTATCATTGTGTAGTGTCCTTTGACTCTTGTTACTTTCTTTGTTTTGAAGTCTATTTTGTCTGATACAAGTATTGCAACTCCTGCTTTTTTCTCCCTATCAGTTGCATGAAATATCTTTTTCTGACCCTTCACTTTTAGTCTGTGTATGTCTTTGGGTTTGAAGTGAGTCTCTGGTAGGGCAGCATATAGATTTTTCTTGTATTTTATCCATTCAATGACTCTGTGTCTTTTGATTGGTGCATTCAGACCATTTACATTTAGGGTGATTATTGGTATGTATGTACTTATTGCCTTTGCAGGCTTTATATTCATGATTACCAAAGGTTCAAAAGTAACTTCCTTACTATCTAACAGTCTAATTTAACTCAGTATACTATTACAAAGACTATCTAAAGGTTCTTTCTTTCTCTCCTTTTTCTTCCACCTCCATTCTTTATATATTAAGTATCATATTCTGTAGTCTTTGTCTATCATTTGATTGACTTTGTGGGTGGTTGATTTGATTTTGCATTTGCTTCGTAATTAATTGGTCTGTTTTCTTTACTATGGTTTTATTTCTTCTGGTGATAGCTGTTTAGCCTTAAGAGCTCTTCCATCTATAGCATTCCCTGTAAAGAACACTGTAGAGACGGTTTGGGGGATGTGAATTCTCTCAGCTTTCGCTTATCTGGAAATTGTTTAATCCCTCCTGCAAATTTAAATGATAATGTTGCTGGGTAGGGTATTCTTGGTTCAAGGCCCTTCTGCTTCATTGAATTAAATATATCATGCCACTCCATTCTGGCCTGTAAGGTTTCTGTTGAGAAGTCTTGTGATAGCCTAATGGATTTTTCTTTGTATGTGATCTTTTTCTCTCTCTGGCTACTTTTAATAGTCTGTCCTTACCCTTGATGTTTGCCATTTTAATTAGTATATATATTGGTGTTGTCTGCCCTGGGTCCCTTGTGTTGGGAGATCTGTGTACCTCCATGGCCTGAGAGACTCTCTCCTTCCCCAGATTGGGGAAGTTTTTAGCAATTTCCTCCTCAAAGCCACTTTCTATCCCTTTTTCTCTTTCTTCTTCTTCTGGTACTCCTATAATATGAATATTGTTCCATTTGGATTATTCACACAGTTCTCTCAATATTCTTTCATTCCTAGAGATCCTTTTTTCTCTCTCTGCCTCAGCTTCTTTGTATTCCTGTTCTCTAATTTCTGTTTCATTTACTGTCTCCTCTTCATGTAATTTGCTTTTAAAACCCTCCATTGTATGTTTCATTTCAGATACTGTATTCTTGAATATTTGTATCTCATTCCTGAATTCCTCCCTGAGGTCTTTAATATTATTTTTGGCTCCGTGAGCATGTTTATGATTTTTATTTTGAAATCTCTTTCAGGAAGATTGTTGAGTTCAATTTCTCTTCGCCTTTTTTCTGTGGTTTGTGGGATTTTGGTTTGAACCAGATTCCTTTGATGTTTCATATTCATAGGTGGAACCCTCTAGTGCTCAGAAGCTCTACTCTCTGGAGCTGCTCAGCCCCTGGAGCAATGATGGGAGTTGCAGTTAAACAGTGCTGGTGCCTGTTGGGTGGAACATGGTCTTTCCTGCTTCCTGGCTCCAGTGCCTGACTCTACTTCTAGGGCCAGTGGGCTGAGCACACAGGGAGAAGCCTCTATGCTTTGTATTTATAGCTGCCATAGGTGGTACTGCCCTCTGGCTGGCCTGGCGCAATGGCGGGAGCAGCCGGTGCTGGCCTGGAGGAAGGTGCAGCAGGCTGCATATCACTGTGGGGCACCTCAGTGCTCTGTAGCCAGGTAGGGGGATTGAGCGCTGGAAGCTCCTGAATAGTTCCAAACCTGCTAGTCAGATCGGGACAATTTTGTCCACCTGTCCCTTCTCCTGAGTAACAAGCTCTGTGCAGTCCTTGCCCCTTTAGCATCCTTCTCACTGTTAGGAAGTCTCTTTGACTGCCCACCTTTCTTTTGTCCCAGAGAAGCCGGATGTGGATCCCTGTTTTCCACAAGTAGCTGGAATCTCAGTATCTCCAAGTATTCCACCTGTCTTAGCTTTCCAACCCCACCAATCTCCAGAGCGCTATGTAATGTAGGTTTGTGCTCCCAGGGCTGGGTGTTCAGCAGTCCTAGGTCTTCACCCCCCACCCGCTCTGTTTCTCTTCCTCTCTCCAGTGAGTTTGGGTGGGGGAAGGGCTTGGGTCCCTCCAGATCATGTCTTTGGTACATTACTCTTTCTCTTGAGGTCTGCTGGTTTCCCCAGGTATAGACTGTCTGCTGCAGCCTTCTTTCATGCTGCTCTTTCAAGATTTGTTGTATTTGTTGTATTTTCGTATTATATGTGGTTTTGGGACAAGGTTTCTGTCTCACATCTCATGCCACCATCTTTAATCCTGTTTGGCCTGACTGACTTTTATATGAGAAAATCTAAATATTCCTGGCAGCCAAAGACTCTGAGTCGAATGGCTCCTTAGGATTACTGATTTTAAAAGAGGACTTCATTGCAGCCCATCCTATCCCAGAGGTTTTCCCTGATGTTTATATCCTCAAGGAGGAGGAGGATAGTGGAATGAAAATTTGATTGGTCTTCCCAGGTTATGTGAGAGCTATTGAGGCTTGCAAATATCTGTTTTTGGATGGATAATTTGCTCTCAGGTATGTCTAGTTTTTTGGAGGGGAGGAGAAATAATAAAACTGATAATGAAAATAAATGCTAAGTAATGGAAAATTCATGAAAGGCTACTCACATTGCAAAGAATGAAAAGTACTCCCCAAGAATCAAACTATGCAAGTCCAAAGATGCAGTGAATTTTATATCTGGCAGAAAAGTAGGGACCACTGAAATTCTAAGAAGAAAGCACTGGTTAAAAAAAAAACACTGAAAACTTCTGATTTAACTATCTAGAAATTCAGAAAAGATGAAGGTATAAGCAATTCATAGTTACGTTCAGGCTATTATTCAATGATACAGAAACAGCAGCTGGCTGCAGCTTGCACTCTGCAATGTAGTGTTTGCTTTAAGATTCTCTTTCCTATTTTGCATCATCACTGTTGTCATTTGCCTCCTCATCCGCTTCTTACATAGCACTTGGAAACTTTGAGTCATTGTGAGTCATCAAATGCTTCTCTAATGAAGTATAATACCAATTTTAGGATATGTGATCACAGAGAAGGTGACCTAATTAAAAATATTCCCAAACGCAGGCATTTCAGCAATACACAAGTAATTGAAAACGAGCAATTGGAAGTTGCTTTATGCATTGTTTTGGAAGTTCTATTTCTCTTGCTTTTCTGAATCTTAATGGTTTTCTGGGTGACATTTTCCCCCTTCTAATGTATTCATCATCCTATGCAGCCTGTAATGTCAAGTCCCTGAGAGAGATAGGGACCAGAATCATGTGGTCCTAAACTAAATATGTTTTAGTCAGTACCTCATTTAAGAAATATTTATTGGGTTCAAAGAGACATTCTACTGTGAAACTCGGTCTCACCAGTCTCTGAAAAATTGAATCTCATATCTTTTAGGTGCTCCAGAATGGCTCATCCTGTTTCTGAACTATGTATCTGAGCATCTGTATATTCTTAAATTTTAATAAAAAATGAGGCATTCTTTTAAGGTAGCCTTTCTCTTCAGTCTTGTCTCTTCTTGAGCTGTCTTTTCATTTCTTCACAAAGTGCCTCCTCAAAACCTGTTTTCTGTTTGCATTTACTCTCTGTAACCTCATAAATTGCATGGGTGATTTTGTATCTTATCAAATAGAGGTTAATAGAGATAAGGTTTTTTTTAATGTCATGAACTTCTCTATGAAATTTGACTTTTGTTTGAGCAGTTTCAAACTGAATAATTTTGAGGGCCTTAAATAACTGCTAGCAGTACTGGCTATTTCTGGGTGGGTTTTGCTTATTCTTGCACTGTATCTTTCTTGAGAACTTTCATCAGCTTGAGGAATTTGCCTATGCTGAACAGGTTTTTCTTCCTGTCAGCAACATGGTTGGTAACTTCCGATGCTGGTGCCACAGGCTTACTAGCAGAAAACATAGCCTCCTGGGCACAGCTTGAGGGCCTTTCCCTTCCCCACCTCAGTGCCTTTATCTTCCTCGCCATTAACTGTGAAGCCAAGTTACTCAAGTGTCCTCTGTCCCCAATTTAAGACAGGAAGCCCAGGAGGATGTGGTTGGCAAAAATGATGGGCAGTTCCTCAGCACCATATTCTGTCTTTCTGGCACCATGTCACCAGAACCCTTCTCTTGGCCTTCACGAGCTGCCTCCTTGCCATCAAGGTTAAGGTCATCAACACTGCTTTGGACATCGCCACTCTCCCCTCCTCCCCTTTCATCCTTCATGACAGCTGCTTCTGGTTGGGCAAATGGAGCTGGTTTTATGTCACTTTTATCAGACATGTTGGGGGAACCCAGATACCTCCTCAATAGCTATGGCTGGGAAGTAGCAGCAAAGGTGAGAACAAACAACAAAGGTGGCAGCAGCTGTGCTGCTAGGGTGAGGGCTGTGGTTGAGGCACAGCCACTCCTGCTGGGTGACCAGGGTTAGGCAATGATGGCTGAGGAGCACAGACCTTGTTTGTAACCAAAAGTCTGGGAGGCCTCAAGACAGGGTAGGACCTCAGCATCAGGCTAGTGGATTTCCCTGTCAACCTTGAGCTGGTATTTAACTCTGGCCAAGGTGAGGGGAAGTCAAGTTGAGGAGGAGCAGCGGGGCTCAGGAAAAGTCAATAGCTGCCCCTCACCACCGCTGTTCCCTCCAGCAAGTTCCTCCTGCTTAGATCTCTAGGTCTAAGCTCATTTGCTGAAGTGAATGACAGGCCATCTCTTCATTGCCCCACCCAATTTCCACACTGCCTCCCACACATTGCTGGGGATAGAGAAGCAGGAATTACTATTTGTGTGTAAGGGTTCAAGCCTAGTTGGTAGAAGCATTGCATGTGAAATATCTCCATCTTTGCATTCTCATATATTGCTTGCTCAGCTCTGCAGCAGAGACAGGAGGACCCACAGTGTGTGGGCCTTTCTAAGGAAAGTTTTCCCAGAGGAGGGAAGACTTCAACTCAAAAGATGGCCTACGTGCATAGGGCAGTAAAGACAAGAAATTCATAAAATTTCTTGTTTTAAAATTCATACAGGGCCTGAGAGGGTCCTTGGCTGTAAGTAAAGCTTGACTCAAGGGGTAGGGAGAAGAATGGGATATTGCCCTGGGTGATGTAAGTCCTGTGGTGAGGAAGGTTCCTGATAGGGCTCCCCCGTTTCCTACTGCATGCTATGAACAGGGTTGCCACTACATTTTTTTTAAACAGAAAGAACTACTCATAGGTAGATTTTTTTTAATGCAAAAGAGAGCACTCCTCATTTTTTTACCTCTTTCCTATCTCTGTCCCTCCATTGTTTTTTTTTTTTGCCTTGAATATAATTATACATTGAAGACTGAAAGCTTGGGACAAGGATGATAAACAATTCATAAGTGAAATGTATATAGCACAACTAAAAATGTGGAAGAAGACAGGGAAGGGGAAAATAGAATAAATTCATGGATTTTTTACACAGGCATATGGGAGTCCAAGGATTTTTTCTTGATAGACTATTTTTTAAAGTAGGTTTAGGTTCACAGCAAAAGTGAGCAGAAGGTAGACATTTCTCATATATCACAGATACCATAGATATCTCCCACATGCACAGCCTCCCCCATTATCAACATCCCACACCAGAATGGTATATTATCACAATTAATTAACCTATATCAACAAGTCATTATCATCCAAAGTCCATAGTTTACATTAGCTTTAACTCTTGTTGTTCTGCATTCTATAGGTTTTGAGAAATGTATGATAACATGTATCCACCATTGCGTATCATACAGAATAGTTTCACTGCCTAAAAAATACCCTGTGTTTTGCATATTCATTCCTTCCCTCCCCTACCAACCCTGGCAGCCACTGATGTTTTTAGTCTCCATAGTTTTGCTTTTTCCAGAATATCATTTATTTAAAATACTATAGTGTATTGCCATTTGAAATGGGCTTCTTTCAATTAGTCAAATGGCTTAAGGTTCTTTCATGTCTTTTTATGACATGATAGTTCATTTCTCTTTTTTCCCTATCTTTAAGGTATAATTGACATATAACATTGTGTAAGGTAAAGGTACACAATGTGATGATTTGATATAGATATATATTTTGAAATGATTACCACAATAAAGCTAGTTAACATGTTTATTACCTTACATAGTTATCATTTTTTAAAATTATGAGAACATTTAAGATATACTCTCTTGACAGCTTTGAAGGATACAATATAGTATTGTTAACTGTAGGTCACTATGATTTACATTAGATCCCCAGAACTTGTCCACCTTATAACTGGTGGTATATACCCTTTGACCAACATCTTCGCATTTTCCCCCACCCCACAGCCCCTGGCAACCACCATTCTACACTCTTTTTCTATGAGTTTGGCTTTTTTAGATTCTACATGTAAGTGAAATCATACAATATTTGCATTTCTCTGACTTATTTCAGTTAGCATAATGCCTTCATACTCCATCCACGTTGTCACAAAATTTGGAATTTCCTCCTTTTTATGACTGAATTATATTCCATTCTGTATAGATACCACATTTTCTTTATCCATTCATCCATCCACAGACACAGATTATTTTCATGTCTTGTCTATTGTGAATAATGCTGCAGTGAACATGGGAGTCCATATAGCTCTTTGAGATACTTATCTCATTTCTTTGGCTATATACCCAGAAGTGGGATTTCTGGATCATATAGAAGTGCTATTTTTAATTTTTTGAGGAAACTCCATACTATTTTCCATAGTGGCTGTGCTAATTTATATTCCCACCAGTGGTGCATGAGAGTTATTACCCCGCATCCTCACTAATACTTACCTCTTGACTTTTTGATAGTAGTCACCTGAAGAGGTGTGAGGAGATAACCCAATGTGTTTTTGATTTGCATTTCCCTGATGATTAAAGATATTGCACACCTTTTCCTACATCTACTGGCCATTTGTATGTCTTCCTTGGGAAAACGTCTATGCAGGTACTTTGCCCATTTTTTAATTGGGTAATTTGTATTTCTGGTATTGAGTTGTATGAGTTCCTTATATATTTTGACAGTAATCCCTTATCAGACAAGAGGTTAACAAATATCTTCTCCCATTCCATAGGTTGAGGTTGCCCTTCCATTTTGATGATTGTTTCCTTCGCTGTGCAAAAGCTTGTTTGTTTGATGTAGTCCTACTTGTCTATTTTTGCTTTCGTTATCATACCCAAAAAATCTTTGTCAAGACCCATGTCAAGGAACTGTTATAGGGAAACTGTTTTCTTCTAGGAGTTTTAGGGCTTCCGGTCTTACATTTAAGACTTTGATCCATTTCAAGTTAATTTTTGTGAATAGCATAAGATAGAGGTCCAATATAATTCTTATGCATGTGGATAGCCAGTTTCCCCAGCACCATTCATTGATGAGACTATTCTTTCTCCATTGAGTATTCTTGGCTCCCTTGTCAAATATTAGTTGACCATATAAGCATGGGTTTATTTCTGGGCTCTCAATTATGTTCTGTTGCCCTCTATGTCTATTTTTATGCCAGTACCATACTGTTTTGAATACTATGGCTTTATATATAGTTTGAAATCAGAACTCATGATGCCTCCAGCTTTCTTCTTTCTCAGGACTGTTTTGGCTATTCAGAGTCTTTTGTGGTTCCACACAAATTGTAGGGTTGTTTTTTTCTAATACTGTGAAAAATGACATTGCAGTCTTGATAGGGATTGCATTGAATCTGTAGATGACTGTGGGTAGTATGGACATCTTAACAATATTAATTCTTCCTAGTTATGAAATTGGGATCTCTTTCCCTTTATTTGTTCTTCCTCAATGTCTTATAATTTTTGGTGTATAGGTATTTTACCTCCTGGGCTAAATATATTCCTAAGTCTTTTATAGTTTTTGATGTGTTATGAATGGGACTGTTTTCTTTATTTCCTTTTTAGGTATTTTGTTGTTAATGTATAAAAATATAACTGATTTTTGTTTGTTGATTCCACATCCTCCAAATTTATTGAATTTGTTGGTTAGTTCCGAGAGTTGTTTGGTGGAGTCTTTAGGGTTTTCTATATATAAAGTCATGTCATGTGCAAACAGAGACAGTTTTACTTCTTCCTTTCTAATTTGGATGCCTTTCATTTCTTTTTCTTGCCTACTTTCTCTGGCTGGACCTTCCAGTAAAATAGAAGTGGTAAGAGTGGGCATCCTTGTCTTGTTCCCGATCTTAGAGGGAAAGCTTTCAGCCTTTCACCACTGAGCATGATGTTAACTGTGGGCTTATCACAAATGGTCCTTATTATATTGAGGTACATTCCTTCTATACCAAATTAGTTGAGGGTTTTTTATCATGAAAAGAAGTTGAATTTTGTCAAATGCTTTTTATGAATCTGTTGAGATTATAGGATTTTAATCTTTCCTTCTGTTAATGTGGTATATCACATTTATTGATTTGTATATTTTGAAACTTTCTTGCATCCCAGGGATAAATCCCACTTGATAATGTGCTGTTGAATTCAGTTTGCTAGTATTTTGTTGAGAATTTTGCATGTATCTTCATCAGGGATATTGGTCTGTAATTTCATTTGTTATAGTGTCCTTATCTGGTTTTGGTATCAGGGTAATGCTGATTTTGTACAATGAGCTTGAGGAATATGCCCTCCTCTTTCATTATTTGTAATTGCTTGAGAAAGATTGGCATTCATTCCACTTTAAGTGTTTGGTAGAATTCACCAGGAAAACCACCTGGTGTTGATCTTTTCTGTGTTGGGAGTTTTTTGAATAGTAATTGAGTATCCTCATTATCATTCTGTTCCAATTTTAGGGATCTTTGTGATTCAGTCTTGGTAGGTTGTATATTTCTAGGAATTTATCCATTTCTTCTAGTTTATCCAATCTGTTGATATATAATTGTTCATAATTGTTCCTTGTGATCTTTTGTATTTCTGTGATATCAGTTATAATGGTTCCTCTTTCATTTGTAATTTTATTTATTTGAGTCTTCTCTTTTATTTCTTGGTTAGCCTAGGTAAAGGTTTTTCTATTTGGTTCATCTTTTCAAAAAAACCAGCTTTTAATTTCACTTCTTTTTCTATTGTTTTCATGTTCTCTATTTCATTTATTTCTGATAAAATCTTTATTATTTCCTTTCTTTTGCTAACTTTGAGCTGAGTTCTCCTTTTTTCTAGTTCTTTGAGGTATAATATAAGACTGAGATCTTTCTTTTTGATCTATGTAGGCATTTATTGCTGTAAACTTTCCTCTTAAAACTGCTTTTGATGCACCCTGTAAGTTATGGTATGTTGTGTTTCCAAATTTGTCTTGAGATGTTATTTCATTTCCCTTTGATTTCTTTTTTGCTCTGTTAGGTGTTTAGGAGTACATTGTTTAATTTCCACATATTTGTGAATTTTCCAGTTTTCCTTCTGTTATTGATTTCTAGTTTTATACTAGTATGGTCAGAAAGAATACTTGCTATAATTTCACTCTTCTTGAGTTTGTTAAAATTTGTTCTATTTGGAATTCCATTGATAGAGTTGCTTTTTTAAACCTGTATGTCTTTCCCATGTACACATGACCTTCATGTCCTCCTTTTGTTTGAAACCTAATGATGGCCTATGAGGTTTCTGCTCTCAGAAAAGGGTCATGATGCTGGACACACTGTTGTAGACTTTCTTACAAAATGTGTATCTTTGGACAATGTGCTTTAGAAGAACAAAAATGTTTTCTTGGAGTAACTAAGAGGTTGTCATTTTCCTTAACCAAACAAAGTATTTTTTTTTAAATAATTATTTTTTATTGAAGGGTAGTTGACGCACAGTATTACATTACATTAGTTTCAAGTGTACAACACAGTGGTAGAACATTTATATACATAATTCTAGGTTCCAGCTATCACCCTACCAAGCTGTTACAATATCTTGACTATATTCCTTATGCTATACATTACATCCTGGTTACTTATTTATTTTACCATTGGAAGTCTGTCTTTTTTTTTTTTTGTGAGGGCATCTCTCATATTTATTGATCAAATGGTTGTTAACGACAATAAAATTCTGTATAGGGGAGTCAGTGCTCAATGCACAATCATTAATCCACCCCAAGCCTAATTTTCGTCAGTCTCCAATCTTCTGAGGCATAACAAACAAGTTCTTACATGTAGGACAAATTCTTACATAATGAATAAGTTACATAGTGAACAGTACAAGGGAAGTCATCACAGAAACTTTCGGTTTTGCTTATGCATTATAAACTCTAAACAGTCAGTTCAAATATGAATACTCATTTGGTTTTTATACTTGATTTATATGTGGATACCACATTTCTCTCTTTATTATTATTATTTTTAATAAAATGCTGAAGTGGTAGGTAGATGCAAGATAAAGGTAGAAAACATAGTTTAGTGTTGTAAGAGAGCAAATGTAGATGATCAGGTGTGTGCCTGTAGACTATGTGTTAATCCAAGCTAGACCAGGGCAATAAAACATCCACATATGCAGAAGATTTCTCTCAGAACGGGGGGGTGAGGTTCTAAGCCTCACCTCTGTTGATCCCCAATTTCTCACCTGATGGCCCCCCTGCGACTGTGCCTGTCTTAGGTTGTTCCTCCCTTGAGGAATCTTACCCGTCTCTGGCTAACCAGTCATCTTCCGGGACCATACAGGGAAATGTGAAGTTGGTAAGTGAGAGGGAAGCCTTATTGTTTGAAAAGGTTAGCTTTTTACTTCTTTGCATATTTATGCCCTGTGGCTTCTATGCCCAGCATTTGTCTTGAGGTATCTTTACCACTTGGAGGAGTTATGATACTCGGTAAATTTGATATGAGGCACAAATTCTATTTAAGGGTTGTAATTAGGAAGGTAGAAGAAAAACTATAGAAGTAGCAGGCGGGAGAAAACATGGGAAGATTGATTATTTCTTTGACAAATCTTCTTGTAGAGTAACTTCAGCATATATAGGTTTTAAGCTACTACTTAAATTGCGCACACACATTAACATAATAGGAGTATAGTTACATAACCAAAGCATATCTGTAATTACCAGCCATCTCCAGTGAAACCAAGAAAACCATTAAGGCACTTTAGGCATTTGTGAAAACTTATCTATGATATGGTGGATATTGTCCAACTGAACTTGAACAGTCTGAGAGAAATCAGACAAATTAAAACAACCCATTCCTGGGGACTGTTCACATGCCATATGTTCTTTTAACAGTAAATAGTCTGTAGTTGTAAGACTTTGGAGCGCTACAATTTGCACTTCTCCAAATTCTTGGTTGAGTTCCAACAGTATAGATCCAGTCAAATTTGTAGTTTTACTGTATGCACAGGCCAGCTTAGATATCTCCTTCCTCATTCCCATGGCAAGTCCAGGAACTGGTGGGATGAGTGCATCTACAGCTGTAGCAGTGCGTGTATCTTTGTTGGGGTTTTTTGATGATCATCTTCTGGCATGAGTCTTCCAGAGAGTGCAGATGTTGGAAGTTCTTTTTCATATCGTATCTTAGTTCATTTTCGGGGTAGCCCAATTAGGCTTTGATCCTCTGTATAAACACAAACAGACCCTTTGCCTACACTTTTATATGCCCTTTATACCCTTGTGTAGAACTCGTTGGAGGTTACCACACAGGAACTGCCCTTTTTTTTTTTTTGCTTTGTTTTTGTTATCACTAATCTACACTTACATGACGAATATTATGTTTACTAGGCTCTCCCCTATACCAGGTCCCCCCTATAAACCCCTTTACAGTCACTGTCCATCAGCATAGCAAAATGTTGTAGAATCACTACTTGTCTTCTCTGTGTTGTACAGCCCTCCCTTTTCTCCTACCCCCGCATGCATGTTAATCTTATTACCCCCCTACTTCTCCCCCCCTTATCCCTCCCTACCCACCCATCCTCCCCAGTCCCTTTCCCTTTGGTACCTGTTAGTCCATTGTTGAGTTCTGTGATTCTGGTGCTGTTTTGTTCCTTCAGTTTTTCCTTTGTTCTTATATTCCACAGATAAGTGAAATCATTTGGTATTTCTCTTTCTCCGCTTGGCTTGTTTCACTGAGCATAATACCCTCCAGCTCCATCCATGTTGCTGCAAATGATTGGATTTGCCCTTTTCTTATGGCTGAGTAGTATTCCATTGTGTATATGTACCACATCTTCTTTATCCATTCATCTATTGATGGACATTCAGGTTGCTTCCAATTCTTGGCTATTGTAAATAGTGCTGCGATAAACATAGGGGTGCATCTGTCTTTCTCAAACTTGATTGCTGCGTTCTTAGGGTAAATTCCTAGGAGTGGAATTCCTGGGTCAAATGGTAAGTCTGTTTTGAGCATTTTGATATACCTCCATACTGCTTTCCACAATGGTTGAACTAACTTACATTCCCACCAGCAGTGTAGGAGGGTTCCCCTTTCTCCACAGCCTCGCCAACATTTGTTGTTGTTTGTCTTTTGGATGGCAGCCATCCTTACTGGTGTGAGGTGATACCTCATTGTAGTTTTAATTTGCATTTCTCTGATAATTAGCGATGTGGAGCATCTTTTCATGTGTCTGTTGGCCATCTGTATTTCTTTTTTGGAGAACTGTCTGTTCAGTTCCTCTGCCCATTTTTTAATTGGGTTATTTGTTTTTTGTTTGTTGAGACGTGTGAGCTCCTTATATATTCTGGACGTCAAGCCTTTATCGGATGTGTCATTTTCAAATATATTCTCCCATACTGTAGGGATCCTTCTTGTTCTATTGATGGTGTCTTTTGCTGTACAGAAGCTTTTCAGCTTAATATAGTCCCACTTACTCATTTTTGCTGTTGTTTTCCTTGCCCGGGGAGATTTGTTCAAGAAGAGGTCACTCATGTTTATGTCTAAGAGGTTTTCGCCTATGTTTTCTTCCAAGAGTTTAATGGTTTCATGACTTACATTCAGGTCTTTGATCCATTTTGAGTTTACTTTTGTATATGGGGTTAGACAATGGTCCAGTTTCATTCTCCTACATGTAGCTGTCCAGTTTTGCCAGCACCACCTGTTGAAGAGACTGTCATTTCGCCATTGTATGTCCATGGCTCCTTTATCAAATATTAATTGACCATATATGTCTGGGTTCCAAACAAAGTATTTTTAATGGAAAAGTCCAGATGACTTGGCCCAAGGATTGTCTTTTAGGCTTAGTAGCTTAGGTAAGTGTTTCACTTGTTGGTTGCTACTCCAAGCTTTCAAAAGACTAGTCCCACAGTTAGCCCACTACCTCTTGAAACACCTTCTCTGTATCCTGGGGTCCCCCAATGCCTATAACTTGGGTAAGAGTAACACACACAGGACTTAGACAGAGCTCTCTCTTTCCACATGCCCCATGTCAACCTGAACCAGTTCTGACTAAAGTGAGCATCTTCCTTTAAGGTAGAATATTTTTGTAGGCTATCATTATACTGCTCTGTTTGGTTAGTCCATTAGTGTTTCCCTTCTTGTGCTGGTGCCACTGTGACCATCTCCAATTGTCCAGAAATGGACTCTATGTGATCCATATCCTATTGTTGAAGCACTTAAGACCCTGTTGAAATTCAGTGCTCTAAAGACGGCAAAAGCTGTACTTTCAATTAGGCAGACAACAAGCACCACTAAGAAGGAAGTCTGGGGCCATTGGAGAGCTATCTTACCTCCTGGCTTCCCCCTTAAGGTGGAGATCTCCATGTAGCCAAGCTTCTAGTCCCTTCCCCTCAGCAGCCTCTGTTTCACAAAATTTTAGCCCAAAGCAAGGCTGCAGTCCAAAAGCTATAGAACAGTTAGCTTTCTGCTAACTGGAAGCCTTAGGTGAGTAAATCAACCTCTCCCTCCTGTCATTCCTAGAGGTACACACCTCAAAAAGTACTAGGCTGGACAGCCCCCAGGCACACGGAAGAGGAAAAGCCAGAAAGGGGAGTGGGACAGGAGGAATCAGGAGAGGGATGGCCAGCTGTGAGGGGAGGGGGCATGTAGCCCAGAAATTTCTGACTCTTCCCTTCCCATCCTACCATGTGGTCTTTTTCTTTCTTAGGATCACCCCCATTAAGAACTGCCAGGCAGAGGAGTAAATATGTAGGCATGTTTACCATAAGAGTCAATTAGTTAATAGGCTGGCTCTCCAAGGCACAAACCACCTTAGGTTTTCGTCTAGGTTCACTGGAAGTTAGTTAAATGTTCCTCTCAAAGTCCTTCCCATTTATACCATACCCCAAACACCCCAATCAGAGAGCTCCCTTTGGATGCCTGGATAGTATCTAGCTCATTTTCTTAGGAGACCCAGAAGTGTCTTCCCAATATAGCTTGCACTGTGTCTGCCTCTGTCACCTCCGGTCTACTTTGCTTAAACAGAAATGGAGGCCTAGACACAACTGTGCCAAGTTCTAAGTGGAACAGCTGATAAAAACTAATGGCTGCTTGGTTTTCCTGGTGATATTATAATACAACACTATACAAGCATATGCTGGATTTTGCATTTTCTCTACAAAACATCTATTGTTCCTAACACTGTATCTTTACCTTTTTGATAATGCTAGGTTTTTGATTGATTGGATTTTATTTCCTTTGTGTTTCCATAGTGAACAGTTCAGTTAGGTAGTTGCCCTTTACCCAGGTAATTTTGGTAGATTAGCTGTCACAACTCCCTTCTCTCTTTTCTCAATTTGGACCTCTATTAGGTTATTCTTACTCTGAGAACTCTCCATTAATATTTTTTCCTAATAGTTAACAACACTGTTTTTAAATGATAAGGGTAAGTTACTTTGTAATGCCAGAGGCATTATTCTTATGAGTATTCAATTTCTTTGATCTTTAATGTATGAAAAACGAGTACACCAGAACCTGTAGTCTGCCGCAGTTCAGTCTGTCACACAGGGAGGGAAATCAAAGAGCGTACTGGTGAGTCAGACCAGAAGGTTGTCAGAGAAGCACAGTGTTCTTAAGAGGTTGTGCAGGGCATACAGGACCTCCATGCAGGTGAGCCTGACCAAGCTGATGGCCTCTACATGGTATTTGTACAGGGGAAAAGTAGTATTGAAGAAAAGTTTTATGTATGAATACCTGGGCAGCAAAGAAAGAGACCAGTGAGAGGGTCGAGCAGTTGGGGGTGAGTATAGGGGACAAGATGGTTGGTGGTTGTACTCTAGCCCAGACTACAGACTTGATCCAAGTTTTATAGTAAGATTGGCTATTAGAACAAGCCATTTTTCAGAAGCAAGGGGTCCCACTACACTCAGGTAGCAAACTGTAACACAGACTGAAGAAGGGAAAGAGATGATAGACCAGATATTTAATCTGGCCTGCCTATAATATTTGTAGCATTTGTAGGATTCAGAAAGAGAGTTCATTTGGGGATCCAAATGCATCTAAATATTTGAAAGGTTTAGATCACTTAATAGAGCATGTTTTATTTAATGGTTTATTTCCTTTCATGACAAATGTACCTTCATAATGACCTGAAAGGCCTGATTGGGATTTAGAATTCTCGGATTCCTCTAAGTCCTGCTCCACTGATGTGAGAAGAGCTGCCCTTCCCTCCCCCTGTCCCTGCCCCAGCTCATAGACCAGGCCCCATCCCCTGTTCTGGGGATACAACCACCCCTTAAGCCTGGGAGCGCCGACTAGGCAATGCAATCAGCCCTTTCCAGGACAGCTTCCAAGAGGGACATGCAGGCCTGGGCAGCAGGCCTGCTGTTTGGGAGTGCCAGGTATCTTGAGATTGGGCTAGCTAGGGTACAGCCCTTGTTCCCAAGGGGGGCGCTCCTGGCCCTGTAGGGAGGGGTGCAGTTGGAAGAGGATAGAGTGGGGGCCTCTAAAACCTGGAGCTCAGGACAGAGGTCCCTCTTGCCTAGGTCTAAAAGCAATAGTATATTAACAACTAGCACAGCATAAAGACTAACGAATCAGAGCCACTTTGAAGGTCCTCAAATCACACTACTTGGCCTGACCTTTCAGTTAAATAATTTGACAAGGAGCCCTTTGCCGTCTGTCTCACCATGTGGTTGTAGCCATACAGAATACTACATGATAATACATTTTAAAATGTTAACACTGGTGACCAAAAAAAAAAAAATGGTGGGAATGTGAAGTTTATTTCACTTTAACAGACATTAATTAAGCACCTGCTAAGAGGAAAACTTGTTGCCTAGGGCTTTGGGAAAGAAAGATAAATAAAACCCTTTAAGTTCCCAGCCATCCAGAGGCTCAGTCCAGGGTTAGGTGCTGGTGGAATAGGGGGAAAATAAATGTATATAGAACATATATATGCACATACATATATAACTTAGAATATGAGATGTGATAACACAGAATATGAGAGAAGGTATCAGTGCTACTGAGGGGCGCCTAGGAAGCTGATGGCCTCTAACCAAATACGAAAATGAGGCTGTCTAGTCTGAAGCCCCAGGGCCCTTCCCATTCTCTCATCAACTAGGTCAACTAGGACCTTTTTTTCCCCCCTTAAAACAGATCTAGAGATTGTCCATTCTTTCACTTTCCTATTTTCATTATTTATTATGAAATATTTCAGGCCCACAGAAAATTATAGACAATGTTGCTATAAACCTCCATTTACCCACAAGCCAGCTTAAGAAATGTAACATTACAGATATAGTTGAAGCCTACTGTGGAGCTCTCCCCAGTAGGATCCCCCCATTTTCTTTGCCCAAGAAGTAGCCACCATCCTAGATGTGGTGTTTATCTTTCCAACTTATGCCTTTTTTATGTGACATTTGTATGCATATTTCACATTTTACTCTCTCTGTATATCCACAGTCAGTATATGGTGATTGTACATTTGTTAGATTTCATATACATGGTATCAAAATGTTTGTATCCTTCTGGAACTAGCTTTTTTCTTTGCACATTTTTCTGCTGCCTTCACTCAACCTGTGTCCCTCCATGTCTCAGCCCCCTGTGAGTTCTAGTCTTTCTCAGCCCAGCACTTGCCATCCTGTTCAGTTTACCTGCAAACCCAAGCCAGTGAATTAAAGCTGGTCCTAGTATAGTTGAGTCTCAGTTTCTTCCCCTGTGGCTCTAAACCAGTTCTTCTCAAGCCTTGGCTGCATCAGAATCCCCTGGAGAGCTAGTTAAGACACAGATTGCTGGGCCTACCCTCAGAGCTTCTGATTCACTAGGTCTTGGATTGAGCCTAAGAATTCCTGGGTGATGCTGATAATACTGTGTTAGGGACCAAACTTTGAGAACCACTGCCACAAGGCAATATCTGGTCTCCAAGCAAGCTGGGCTGTCCGTGAGGCTGCCTTCAAAATCATGCTGTAGAGAAGTACTGTCTAATAGACCTATAATGCAAAGCATATATGTTTCTTTAAGTTTTCTAGTAGCCACATTAAAAAAAGTAAAAAGAAACTGGCAAAGTTAATTCTAATGGTATATTTTAACTCCATATATTATCATTTCAACATGTCATCAATATAAAACTTATTAGATATGTAACTGTATTTCATAGAGCACATCTCATGTAAGACTAGCCATACTTCAAGTACTCAGTAGCCATATATGGCTAGTGACTAACAGTGGACAGTACAGCTCTAAAGACTTGACCTTCATCTCTTTACAAAAATTGTTTTAAACTTGAAATTTTCATTTATTTGGGGCTGCAATAAAATAACTTAAAATAGGCTGAACAAGTGGTGGAAAGCGATACCTTTCAATTAAGGTACGATGTGCCAAAGAAAGAGGTAAACCAGAGACTTAAGTCAAGATTATTTATCTAAATAAAACCTGCCTACATTTTCAGTAAAGCAAAGTTATTTTTAACTAGAATAAATGCTGTCAAATACATATGTAACATGTAAGAGAGAACTGAGATGTCATTGGATATCACATTTTGGGTGATGAACTTTGGAATGAAATTCCATTGGGCTTCTGAACAATGAAAAGCCTAAAAATAGTGAACAACAGATTCTTCTTTCTTCATCTTCTTTTTATTCTTCCCAACTGCAGGATGAAATGAGAGAAAATTAATGATTATATAGCATAAACCAGCACCAGTAACTATCTAAATCTAAGAAAACACCCCTCTGTTTATCTGCTGCATTTGTGTTCTATATATCAACAAGTAGAGAAGAACAGTATGTTTTCCTCTTGTAACCTGTTCCCTTGGATGTAGGATGCTTGTGCAACTGACAATTCAACACTTGATCAGACCAGTCTTGTCCCTGTTGCCTAACATCCTGAATGCTTTTTTTTCCTTGAGAGGCCATTCTGGGATTTAAATAAATCTCTCCACCTTAAAAGCCTGTGCTTCTTCCACTAATACTCCCTTACTCGTAGACCCTCAGTTTCCATATCTACCATATGAGAAAGAGGCTGCTATTATGAAACACACAGCTGTGAAAATGCAAAAAAAAGAAGAAGAAGAAAAACACAAGGAAAAATGTTAGTTTATGTTTTAAATAAACTGAAAGACGTGATATATCTTGACTTAATTACCAATGCAGTGATAAACAATAACCACAGTATGACTAAGTTTCTGTGGTCACATAAAATCCAGAAATGTACAAGTGAATGAATATTTAGGTATTCGTCATTAAATGTGGTCCTACTTGAAATTCTTAACATTTGCTACCTGTATGTAGTCATATTCTAAGAGGCATCGTCTCCTAGTTAGTACAAGGGACTGTATTTCCATGGCCCAGTAATGAAAGTCCAAGTGGTGCTCAGCCAAGCCACTTTAGCTGCTCAGCTCCCGCTGACTTTTTCTAAACAAATATTGGTCTCGGGTACTGATACATTTACCATGTGTTAGTAATATTACACACAGAGGACAAAGGACCTCACAAGAACAAATGAGTAGCCATGAGGGATATTTCAGAAAACACTCTACTTTATATTACTAGGTATATGCATAATTTAATAACATTCTAAATAGGTAAAACTGAATTTTTAAATTAAGATTTTCTTAATTTAGCAGGAGATTTTTTACAAAAATAATAAAGTTGTCAGGAGCAGGTAAATGCCAGGAATTGCTGTATGATATTCAAAGCATGCCTGGGTTTCCTACTCTCTGCTGGGTCCAGATGCATTTAGGGGCCTTCTTATTTTTTGTTAGACTTTTCTTTTTTGTCCTTACTTTCAGTGTCTTGGGCCTCGTCATCGAAAATTTCATGCTGACATTTAGTTGTTTTATTAGTGAAGAATAATACAGACTTTGAGATCAGATATTCACAGGAAAGGAATATCCCAATTCATAATGACGAGTGACATCCACTATTCTACCTTCAGGACAAGCAGGAGGAGAGGAGTAACTAAGAAAAGCAGAGCTGGACACCTTCCTCCTGGCTGACACAGCACTTCCAGGGCCCGCACCTTTCTGCTGCTTGCGCGTTTCACAGTGACCTTACTTGTGTCTTTCCACTGAACCAGCCACCATCGTGCGCTACTGATTATTTCTCGAGAAGAAGGGATCAGGACCACTGGGGTGGGCTGCATTCTGTACGTTGTGGTTAAAACTTTCTTGAGAAAATCTTTTTGCCTCATTGACAAATTCTGTGGTGAAGCTCATCAGTGCCTCAAGCTCCCTGAATATTTAATGCGCACCAAGTGCTCCCACATCAGTACATAATATTCTGGGATCAACTTCCCATGAATCTCGTCATTTCAAAAGGCTTGAACCAGAAACAAGGTACACCATGCGCTGGTTCTTTCCCTTGGATTTCCTCCCAGGCTGCCTCCCGCCCGCCCGCCTGCCTCCCCAACCTGTCTGGGGGCTGAGGAAGCGCGCAGAGAACGCACAGCTCCTCTCACAGGCTGGTGGAGGGCAGCACTTTTCTTCTCAAAGCTGCAAAGGCTGGAGCGGCCTTGGGCTACTCCGCGGGCATATACAGCCTTTGCTTGTTCAGGGCCCCGACCCAGGCTTCATCCCCGGGCGGGCGCCGCCACCCCGGGCCTGCCGAGAGGCCACCTCCCCGCCTGCCTCCCCCAGCACCCGCCCTAGGTGCATGGACCACCCTTGCCCAGCGCCTTCCTCACCCTCCAGGCCTGTGGCCCCAGCCGAGGACTCCCCAGCTGCTGCCCCCTCGGGCTCCTCCGTTGGCTCCGCAGCTGTCTCCAAGGTGGCCACCTCCTCCTCCTCCTCAGTCTCCTCCTTATTCTCAGACTCCTCTGTGGGCTGAAAGGCCGCAATGTGCTGTTGCAGCACCTGAGACACCAGGGGTGCTGGGAGCTCACCAGAGCCTTCAAGAGAGTGAGGCTGCCGCCTCACTGGCACGCGGCCGCCATGGTACCACACAAGGAAGTCATTGTAGTAGATGAATCGCAGGAGCAAGTGGACCAGGTCCAGGAATATGAAGCAGAAGCCCGCCATGAGGAAGTTGGGGACATCCACCACAAGCTGTGGGCTACCCTGCAAGTTGCCCTTGTCCTCCTCCGCCTGCCGGATGTCTGAGCCCTCCTCTCCACTCCTGCCCACCACCTGCCACCACTTCATCCCCAAGGTCTCCCACGGCCCTCGCCACCCCGGCGGCCCCCACTGCATCACCACCCCACCACATCAGTGGCTCCCGCTGTGACATCCCCCATCACTCTGGTGGCCCCTGCTGTGTCTCCCCATGCCACCCCAGCGGGCCCTGCAGCGTCACCCCCATGCCACTCTGGCGGCCCATGTCACGTCATCCCCAGGCACATTGGGGGCCTATGCCGCGTCTCCCCATGCCACATTGGGGACCCCCGCTGCGTCACTCCCTGCCACTCCAGCGGCTCCCACCATGTCCCCCAATGCCACTGTGGCCACCCACCCCGTGTCACCCCCAGCCACTCTGGGCCCCCCCCACGTTTCCCACTCCCACATCGGCGGCCCCCGCTGCATTCCACCATCCCACTCCAGCGGCCCTTGCTGCATCATCCCCATGGGGCTCGGAGTCACCGCCGCACCCATGAGGATTTCTTGTCCACCCAGGGCCTGGTCTCCGTCACCTGTGGCAGACGTGGCCCCAGGCAGTACCTCCACTGCCATTGACTGGGCTGTGGTGATGACCACAAAGATGGTTGGTGGCCCCTGAGGTTGTTACCACTGAGGGGAGGCCCTGGGCACTTGGGCCTGATTTGAGGCAGGTGGGGTGTCAGAGGAGCCGGTGGCTGAGGGGACAAGAGACTATCTGTGGTGGTGCCTGAGGAGGCCCGACCACGTGAAAGGCAGAGAGGGCCGACGTCAGGACTGGCCTCCCAAGCCTGCGCCTCTGACGACGACTGTGCAGGAGGTGCGAAAGATGCCTCTGGAAAGGTGACGGGAGGCGAGGCTGGAAGTGTCACCCAAGGGCCATGCCCCCTCTTCCTGAGCTCATTTGCTGAGAAGCAATGACTGACATGCCCTCCATCTGATGAATGATCTTTAGGTTCTAGGATTCCTCGCCATCGCCTCCCTGTTCTTTGAGACTTTGGGGTTTTGGGCTCCATTTAGGTCCACACAACTCCTGTCCTTTCAATTGTAGGATTGTCCAAAAAACTATGCTGCTCCAATATACTGACAACCTGGGTTAGGGAAACTTCTGTAAAGGGCAGAGTGTAAGCATTTTGTATTTGGCGGAATTCAGAGGTAAAACTGAGACCATTACGTAGGTACTTACCTAACAAGAGAGAAAACAAATTTCCACAAATCTTTTATTATTGCAAGAAAAAATATAATAATACTTGCATACAACTCTTTATAGTATAGGTCTATTAATAAGAAGAATGGAATTATTTTGGGAAGGGTTCAAAGTTAGTATTCTCTATCATCAAAATTGCATATGTTCATCTTTTGATCTATAGTGATAGTTTATGGAGTTCATCTTTACAAATGCCTCTTCACGCAGAGAGTGGCAAATAACGATATCAATCTATGAACTAGATATTTCTAAATA
The DNA here is from genome assembly GCF_030020395.1 of Manis pentadactyla. NCBI lineage: Eukaryota > Metazoa > Chordata > Mammalia > Pholidota > Manidae > Manis > Manis pentadactyla. Next base: position 114,942,717 of record NC_080038.1, on the reverse strand, counting down.
TTGGTATCAGTCCACACGCATATGATTTGAATTCAGCATATTCATATTTAGAAGGCATTTGTAGAATTGTATTAGATTCTTCTCTTGATATTTGCCTTTTAGCATGTTACATTGCAGATGAATCACCTCCAATTGAAGTGGATGTGTAAGCTCCTCATCTGCACAATTAAGTGGGTTTAAAATATGAAAATTTCCTTTGTGCTTGCATGGAAGTCTGAAAAAACCTGCTGGAACTAAAGTCTGAGCTCGGATTCATGTTCACTGCAAATTTGTGTGGGCATAGGGATCTCACTTCTTTTTTTTTTAAATTTTATTTTGGTATCATTAATCTACAATTACATGAAGGACATTATGTTTACTAGGCTCCCCCCTTCACCAAGTCCCCCCCCCCACATCCCCATTCACAGTCACTGTCCATCAACATAGTAAGATGCTGTAAAATCACTACTTGTCTTCTCTGTGTTGCAAAGCCCTCCCCGTGCCCCCACACACTATACATGCTAATCGTAATGCCCCCTTTCTTTTTTTCTGCCCTTATCCCTCCCTTCCCACCCGTCCTCCCCAGTTCCTTTCCCTTTGGTAACTATTAGTCCATTCTTGGGTTCTGTGATTCTGCTGCTGTTTTGTTCCTTCAGTTTTCTTTTGTTCTTATACTCCACATATGAGTGAAATCATTTGGTACTTGTCTTTCTCCGCCTGGCTTATTTCACTGAGCATAATATCCTCTAGCTCCATCCATATTATTGCAAATGGTAGGATCTGTTTTCTTCTTATGGCTGAATAATATTCCATTCTGTCTATGTACCACATCTTCTTTATCCATTCATCTACTGATGGACATTTAGGTTGCTTCCATTTCGTGGCTATTGTAAATAGTGCAGTGATAAACATAGGGGTGCATCTGTCTTTTTCAAACTGTAGTGCTGCATTCTTGGGGTAAATTCCTAGAAGTGGAATTCCTGGGTCAAATGGTATTTCTATTTTGAGCATTCTGAGGAACCTCCATACTGCTTTCCACAATGGTTGAACTGATTTACATTCCCACCAGCAGTGTAGGAGGGTTCCCCTTTCTCCACATCCTCACCAACATTTGTTGTTGTTTGTCTTTTGGATGGTAGCCATCCTTACTGGTGTGAGATGATATCTCATTGTGGTTTTAATTTGCAATTCTCTGATGATTAACGATGTGAAGCATCTTTTCATGTGTCTGTTGGCCATCTGAATTTCTTCTTTAGAGAACTATCTATTCAGCTACTCTGCCCATTTTTTAATTGGATTATTTGCTTTTTGTTTGTTGAGGTGTGTGAGCTCTTTATATATTTTGGATGTCAACCCTTTATCAGATCTGTCATTTATGAATATATTCTCCTATACTGTAGGATACCTTTTTGTTCTACTGATGGTATCCTTTGCTGTACAGAAGCTTTTCAGCTTGATATAGTCCCATTTGTTCATTTTTGCATTTGTTTCCCTTGCCTGGGGAGATATGTTCAAGAAGAGGTCAGTCATATTTATGTCTAAGAGATTTTTGCCTATGTTTTTTTCTAAGAGTTTTCTGGTTCCATGACTTACATTCAAGTCTTTGATCCATTTCAAATTTACTTTTGTGTATGGATCAATTTACATTGATCCAGTTTCATTCTCTTACATGTAGCTGTCCAGTTTTGCCAGCACTATCTGTTGAAGAGACTGTCATTTCCCCGTTGTATGTCCATGGCCCCTTTATCGAATATTAGTTGACAATATATGTATGGGTTAATGTTTGGAGTCTCTATTCTGTTCCATTGGTCTGTGGCTCTGTTCTTGTGCCAGTACCAAATTGTCTTGATTACTGTGGATTTGTAGTAGAGCTTGAGTTGGGGAGTGAGATCTCCCCCACTTTATTCTTCCTTCTCAGGATTGCTTTAGCTATTTGGGGTCTTTGGTGTTTCCATATGAATTTTTGAACTATTTGTTCCAGTTCACTGAAGAATGCTGTTGTTAGTTTGATAGGGATTGCATTGAATCTGTATATTGCTTTGGGCAGGATGGCCATTTTGACGATATTAATTCTTCCTAGCCAGGAGCATGGGATGAGTTTCCATTTGTTAGTGACCTCTTTAATTTCTCTTAAGAGTATCTTATAGTTTTCAGGGTATAGGTCTTTCACTTCCTTGGTTAGATTTATTCCTAGGTATTTTATTCTTTTTGATGCTATTGTGAATGGAATTGTCTTCCTGATTTCTCTTTCTATTAGTTTATTGTTAGTGTATAGGAAAGCCACAGATTTCTGTGTGTTAATTTTGTATCCTGAAACTTTGCTGAATTCCAATATTAGCTCTAGTAGTTTTGGAATGGAGTCTTTAGGGCTTTTTATGTACAATATCATGTCATCTGCAGATAGTGACAGTTTAACTTCTTCTTTACCAGTCTGGATTCCTTGTATTTCTTTTTTTTGTCTAATTGCCATGGCTAGGACCTCCAGTACTATGTTGAAGAACAGTGGGGAGAGTGGGCATCCCTGTCTTTTTCGCAATCGAGGGATCTCACTTCTTATTTTCACTTTTGTCAGCACAGGAAACATATAGAGTAGCCTGCATTACTTTGATTCAGACACTGTCAGTTCTCATTGAAATTACTTTACCACAGTGTAAGTTTTGTAATAAGCATTGTTTGCCTTGTGACTTCAGGTTGAATTCATTAAGAGATATTATCAAACCTACAACAAAAGCTAATCTCCAAAGCCATTCAGTGTTCAATAGTAAGACTTGAGGGAGATTTTCTCAGTCAAAAGTAATTCAATCTCCACCTCGACCTCAAAAATCATACACACCACACACACACACACACACACACACACACACACACACACACACACAGACACACACCTTGACCACTGTGGAGCCATAAAATTGCTGTGTGGTAGGGCAAGTCAGGATATCCAGCTTTTTTCTGACAAAAGGTCATAGAACTGTGGGGTTAAGTTCATGCGAGTGAATGAAGTTCTCCATGGGCACTATTGACTTAATAACACATGAGGGATTCAAACACTGTCTGCAGTGTGACTGCCAATAAATAATATAATGAATAATCATAAGAGTTAAATACCTTACATCTTCACAAGTTTTGTGTACTTGTTCACTAACCCTTGTTCTGCTGCATGCATATTTTTATCACCATCAGTTGTAACACATCTTAACAGATTGCACTTCAGGCTACAGCAGTTACTGTTTTTTTTCAACTTCTTCAAAAGTGTTCTCCCCAGAGTAGTTCCATGCAGACTGTTCACAGATACCAATTCTTGAGCCACGTCGAACTCAGCAGTCACCAACCTCTCAGTCCTGGTCTGCTCAGTCTTGTTACTGCCAATTACTAGGGCAACAAGTATGAAATTTTTTGAGATGCTTTGTTAGTGCAAGTCTTACCGGGACAATCTCAGGCAGGTCTCAGATCTCAGAGTTCTCCCAAAGTACGTAAAAATACTAATTGACTATCTGACTACATCTCTCAAATCTCCTGAGGGAAGTCCATAGCTCTGCTATTTGGCATCCTGTGGGTGAGCTCGTTAGGAAGCTGCCAATGAAAAACCGTGCCTATGAAATATTGGTGATTATTTTGACTAGCCATTTCTGAGCTGAGTCACTAGTGGCTGATTCACACATGAGAGACAGCAGAACCAATACAGGGTCTGATGCTAAAACAGTGCCTTAGTCCATGCAATGAAGGGGATCTGTCGTTTGGAGTGCACATTGCCTCTAAGTGCCATACATCTCACTCCAAGTTAACAATAAACCACTACAGATTAACATCCAATCTCTGTGATGCTCAATATGGAGTGGACACAGAGCAGTTTATGGAGCTCAGACAAATGATTGATGAAATGCTTGGTAATAAACATCCACTTTTGAAAAGCACAAGGGGTATGTGGGCCTTTATAGTGGCTTCTCCAGCTTCTCTTTGTGATATTTTGCTATCTGTAAGTCTAGTTAGCAAGGATACGTATTTTACTCATAAGTGAGCATTTTATTCATGAATTCACTACTTCCAATTCATCAGGAAGTTTCCCTCCCTCTTATGATCAGAGATGAGAAGCCTGGAAATAGTTCTACGGACCTGTTAGGAAAAATCTAGTCCAGTGCACTCTGCCCTTCCCAAAACCCATACAGAAAGAGAAACACAATGTGGAAAAAAAACAACAGTCCCCTCAAGTGAGCAACAAGCTAGCAATACTCATAACATCTGTTGACTCATGAAGCTGCAGGGCATACCCTGCAGATACAAGTCATTCATCATGCACCAGTCATCTACTGATCGCCCACTACAGGAGTTGTGCTGGTTCCCACTCACAGATTTCTAAGACTCATGGCTTGTCCTAGTTCATGGTCTAGAGCAAAGACAGACTCTTGGACAATGATGCCACAGGTGTCAAGCGTTAAACAGGGATGAGCACAAAGTGCTGTGGGTGCACGGGAAAGAGAATGATTGGCTGGGGGTCAGGGGGAGGAGGGAAGTGGGTTGGTGCCTGGAAATGTGATCAACAGGAGGCATTTCACATGGATTCTGAAGGATCACTAGGGATTTATTCAGCAGTGAAGGATGACGGGGACAGGGGAAAGAGGGGGGTAACTTTATTCAGCAACTTTATTCATTAAATCATGTGTTTACACATCTACCAAAATTCTTCAGCACCTTCCGGTGTACCCATGCTGCATCCCACTGGACCTGTCATTTGTACCTGTTCTTATCTGACACCTGAAACCCAAAGGTGGCAGAACAGTCTCTGGTCCCCATCCCAGTGCCTCCCTGACCATCACTCGTGTGCATCTCTGAAGGAGATGGCTAAGACCCCTGGAAGGCAGGCCCTCCCAGCTGCATCCAGTGCCTGTGCTCTGAAAGGTTTGCCAAAACTATTAATGCTCAGTCATATCCTCTCCAGTTGCCCCCTTCACTTATCAGCAGAGCTGAAACACAGCATGATGACTGCTATCAATCATGAAGTCTCTGGTAAAGAAGAACACACTTGGGGCCTTTTGTTTGTGCAGGGAGGCAGGATTGGGCTCTGGACTTGCATGGGGAAAGCAGTCATGCCAATGAAACACTATGCCTGTGCAGGAGTGAAGAGGACCCTGGAGGAGATTTTGCAGTGGCACCAAAATCCCTAGGTGGTTGGAGTTGGCTCCAAGTTCCTGGATGGGAGAATTCATTGGCACCAAGGAAGAAAGGACAGAGGAAAAAGCTGAGCCACAGGGGACCTCCCCGACGACCAGCCCAGAACTTTCCTTTATAGCCAGGCCTCACCACCTGCTTACTCACCACCTCCAGGAAGCCTTCCTTCCTGTATCTGCTCCCCCTCCTCATGCACCCCCCAAGGGCTTTCCTGAAGTACAGTGATATGTGCGATATTGTTCAGGTCCCCTGTCAAAGCACAGGCCTTTGAGGGGGAGAGCTGTGACCTCCCTCAAGTTTGTACCACCCATGGTGTCTTTTTCACGGGTAGGTGTTTGTGGACAGAATTATGATGGCTTTGGCATCACTGTCACCGTCAGTGGTGTTTCTCTTCTTCCTGCCTAGGGCTTGACTGGATACAAGGGGCCTTCTCGACCCTCTTCCCCTCTCCCTTTGGATGCTCTCCATGGTCTCCTATGAGGTTTTTGCCCTCGTGGCCAGGTGGAATGCGGGTAGAAGGAGGGACTGGACCTGCCAGGTGAGACCCTGCCCTGCCCCCACCCTCTACAGAGAGTGACTTGATATGCCACTATCCTCCTGGTCCACCATCTCACAGCCAGACTAGGCTGTGGGTGCTCACTGAACAGAAGCACCCACACAGGGGAGCCATCTCCCTACAGGAGCCAGAAGCCTCAGGGTAAAGGGTACAGGGTGCTCAAGCTCAGCACCTCCTGTGGGTTGTGGCAGCCATGGGCGGGGAGGGGACCATCAGGAGTGCTGACCTCTGGAGACTTGGCCTGGCCCCCGTGTCTGCAGGGGGTTACTGCACAGGCCTGTGACCTGGAGCCCAGCCCCTGGCAGTGGCGTTGAGTCAGGGCTCCACCCTACCTGCTGAGCAGACAATGCAGCCCTGCTGGGCCCTGGTCCTGGGTGAACTGGCACCACCAAAGGTCCCTTTCCATTCATAGGCTGGCCTAGCTTGCGGGGGTTAGGCATTTTCCTCTAGGCCCAGTAGTCCTCCCTAAGCTGAAGCTTGTTTATTATTCTTGCTGACTTGAACGTCCTCATGGACCACCTATGCCACCCCCTGGACTTTCTCTTCTGTGACTTCCTCATCTACTCTTTTCTGCATCAGTGATATGATTCTACACTAGACCTCTCCATCCCCAGACACTGCACCATTTTGAAAACTTACAGTCTGGTGCTACAGTTCTTTAGTCCCATCAGATTACTTGTCCAATCCATTGACCCCACCACTTTCTCACTCTTCATCTTCCCACTGTTTTCTCCATTTGCCTCCTTACCCAGTTTAGAGTACATCCACTGTCGTTATAACCACACTGTGGTAGGCAGTAGAATAGCCACCCCCTCCACCAAGGATGTCCACATTCGAAATCCTGGAACCCCATGAATGTGTAATGTTACACTAAAAAGAAGAATTAGGGTTGCAGATTGAATTAGGGTTGCTAATCAGTGAGAATCCCCTGCTTTATTCTTCCTTCTCAGGATTGCTTTGGCTATTCAGGGTCTTTTGTGGTTCTGTATGAATTTTAGAACTATTTGTTCCAGTTCGTTGAAGAATGTTGTTGCTATTTTGATGGGGATTGCATTGAAAGATATTTATTTATTGCCATTGCAGGCTTTAGATTTGTGGTTACCAAAGGTTCAAGAGTAGCTTCTTTACTGTCTAACTGTATAACTTAACTCACTTATTCAGCTATTATAAACATAGTCTGATGATTCTTTATTTCTCTCCCTTCTTATTCCTCTTCCTCTCTTCTTTATATGTTAGGTGTTTTATTCTCTACTCTTTCGTGTTTCCTTTGACTGCTTTTGTGAGTGGTTGACTTTATTTTTTGCCTTTAGTTAGTATTTGGTTGTTCTGCTTTCTTTGGTGTGATTTCATTTTCTCTGGTGACATCTATTTAGCCTTAAGAGTGCTTCCATCTAGAGGAGTCCCTTTAAAATATCCTGTAGAGATGGTTTGTGGGAGGCAAATTCCCTCAACTTTTGCTTGTCTGGGAATTGTTTAATCCCTCCTTCATTAAATGATAATAATGCTGGATACAGTATTCCTGGTGCTAGGCCCTTCTGTCTCATTGCATTGAATATATCATTCCATTCTCTTCTGGCCTGTAAGGTTTCTGTTGAGAAGTCTGATGATAGCCTGCTGGGTTTTCCTTTGTAGGTGACCTTTTTTCTCTCTCTGGTGCCTTTAATACTCTCTTCTTGTCTTTGATCTTTTCCATTTTAATTATTATGTGTCTTGGTGTTGTCCTCCTTGGGTCCCTTGTGTTGGGAGATCTGTGGGCTTCCATGGTATGAGAGACTATTTCCTCCCCCAGTCTGTGCTGGGCTGATGTGTGCCGGTGAGGCCTCTGGGTCTGCCCCAGGTGGCTGTGGAGGAGGCTCTGTGTGGCTTCTGTGAGCACAGCCACTCCCAGGCTGCTCCCCTGCTATGGTGGGGCTGCGCCAGAGGGATAATGGATGGGAGGCTATTTATCGCCATGACAGGCTTCAGAGCTGTGCTGTCACCCAGGGGGTTAGGGTGCCTGGAGTTCCCCAGGATTCCCAGATGCTGGGCTGAGTGTACCACGATGCTTCTGTCCAGCTGTGAGGCCCCTGTCCCTTTAAGACTTTCAAAAAGCACTCACTTTTCTTTTGTCGTAGGGACGCCGGCTGTGGCAACCTGCTCTCAGATTTTACTATTCCGTTTTCCTACTATCAAGCACACCATGCAATGTGTGTCTGTGCTCCCAGTGCGGATGACTAGGGCTGGGTATTTAGCAGACCTGGTCTCCCACTCCCTTACCACTCTGGCTCCTTTCTTCCCGCCAGTGGGCTGGAGTTGGGGGAGTGCTCAGATCCCACCGGGCCGTGGCTTGTATCTTACCCCTTTCATGATGTGCTGAGTTCTCATAGATGTAGATATATCCTGGCTGTTGTACTGTATCTTCTGGTCTCTCTTTTAGGATTAGTTGTATTTGTTGTATTTTCAAAAATATATATGGTTTTTGGAGGAGATTTCTGCTGCCCTACTCACGCCACCATCTTAGCTCCTCCCCTTGAATGGGTATTGCATTAAATCTGTAGATTGCTTTAGGCAGGATGGCCATATTGACAATATTCTTCCTACCCAACAGCATGGGATGAATTTCCTTTTATTACTGTCCTCTTTAATTTCTTTCAAGAGGGCCTTGTAGTTTCCAAGATAAAAGGTCTTTCACTTCCTTGGTTAGGTTTATAACTAGGTATTTTATTCTTTTTGATGCAATTGTGAATGGAAATGTTTTCCTGATTTCCCTTTCTCCTAGTTCATCATTAGTGTATAGGAATGCAACAGATTTCTGTGTATTAATTTTGTATTCTGCAACTTTGCTGAATTCAGACATATTAGATCTAATACTTTTGGAGTGAATTCTTTAGAGATTTTTATGTACAATATCATGTCATCTGCAAGCAGTGACAGTTTAAATTTTTCCTTACCAATCTGGATGCCTTTTATTTCTTTGTGTTATCTGATTGTCGTGGCTAGGTCCTCCAGAACTATGTTGAGTAACCGTGGGGAGAGTGGGCATCCTTGCTGTGTTGCCAATCTTATAGGAAAAGCTTTCAGCTTCTTGCTGTTAAGTATAATGTTGGCTGTGGGTTTGTCAAATATGGCCTTTATTATGTTGAGGTTCGTGCCCTCTATACACACTTTATTGAGAGTTTTTATCATGAATGGATGTTGAATTTTGTCGAATCCTTTTTTAGCATCTATGGAGATGATCATGTGGTTTTTGTCCTTTTTTTGATGTGGTGGATTAAGTTGTTCAATTTTCATATGTTGTACCATCCTTCCATCCCTGGGATGAATCCCTCTTGATCATGGTGTATGATCCTCTTTATGTATTTTTGAATTCAGTTTGCTAATATTTTGTTGAGTATTTTTGTATCTATGTTCATCAGGGATATCGGTCTGTAATTTTCTTTTTTTGTGGGGTCTTTGCCAGGTTTTGATATTAGAGTCATGCTGGTTTCATAGAATGAGTTTGGAAGTATTCCCTCCTCTTCTATTTTTCGGAAAAGTTTAAGGAGAATGGGTATTATGTCTTCTCTAAATGTCTGATAAAATTCAGTGGTGAATTCTTCTGGCCTGGGAGTTTGGTTCTGTGGTAGTTTTTTTTATTTCTGATTCAATTTCATTGCTGGTAATTGGTCTGTTTAGGTTTTCTGTTTCTTCCTTGGTCAGTCTTAGAAGATTGTATTTTTCTAGAAAGTTGTGCATTTCTTCAAGGTTATCCAGCTTGTTATCATATAGATTTCCATAGTATTCTCTAATATTCTTTGTATTTCTGTGGTGCCCATAGTGGTTTTTCCTTTCTCATTTCTGATTCTTTTTATGTATGTAGATTCTCTTTTTCTTTTAATAAGCCTGGCTAGCAGTTTATCTTTTTTGTTTATTTTCTCAAAGAACCAGCTCTTGGTTTTGTTGATTTTTTCTATTGTTTTATTCTTCTCAATTTTATTTATTTCTTCTCTGATCTTTGTTATGTCCCTCCTTCTGCTGACTTTGGGTCTCATTTGTTCTTCTTTTTCCACTTTCAATAATTGTGACTTTAGACTATTCATTTGGGATTATTCTTCCTTCTTTAAATAGGCCTGGATTGCTATATGCTTTCCTGTTAGAACTGCCTTTGCTGTGTCCCACAGAAGTTGGGACATTGTGCTGTTGTTGTCATTAGTCTCCATATATTGCTTGATCTCTGTTTTTATTTGGTCATTGATTCATTGATTATTTAGTAGCATGTTGTTAAGCCTCCAGGTGTTTTTGGGTTTTTTCATTTTCTGTGTGTAATTTATGTCTATTTTCATACCTTTGTTATCTGAGAAGCTCGTTGGTAGAATTTCAGTCTTTTTGAATTTACTGAGGCTCTTTGTGTGGCCTAGTATATGTTCTATTCTTGAAAATGTCCCATGTGCACTTGAGAAGAATGTGTATCCTCCTGCTATTGGGTGAAGTGTCCTGTAGATGTGTGTTTGGTCCATCTTTTGTAGTGTGTTGTTCAGTGTCTCTGTGTCCTTACTTATTTTCTGTCTGGTAGATCTGTCCTTTTTAGTGAGTGGTGTGTTGAAGTCTCCTAAAATGAATACATCAAATTCTATTTCCCCCTTTAATTCTGTTAGCATTTGTTTTACATATGTAGGTGCTCCTGTGTTGGGTGCATAGATATTTATAATGGTTATATCTTCTTGTTGGGCCGACCCCTTAATCATTATGTAATGTCCTTCTTTGTCTCTTGGTACTTTCCTTGTTTTGAAGTCTATTTGGTCTAATACAAGTACTGCAATTCCTGCTTTTTTCTCCCTATTATTTGCATTAAATATGTTTTTCCATCCCTTCACTTTTAGTCTCTGTATGTTTTTGGGTTTCATGTGAGTTTCGTGTAGGCAGCATATGGATGAGTCTTGTTTTTTTTAATCCATTCTGTGACTCTGTGTCTTTTGATTGGTGTGTTTAGACCATTTACATTTACGGTGATTATCGATAGGTATGTATTTATTGCCATTGCAGGCTTTAGATTCGTGGTTTCCAAAGGTTCAAGGGTAATTCCCTTAATATATAACAGTCTAATTGAACTCATTTAGTATGCTATTACATACACAATGAAATGGGTTTTTTGTTCTCCTCCATTGTTTATATATTAGGTATCATATTCTGTACTCTTAGTCTATTACTTCACTGACTTTGGGGATAGTTGTTTTGATTTTGCATCTGCTTAGTTATTAATTGTTGTACTTACTTTACTGTGGTTTTATTTCCTCTGGTGACAGCTATTTAGCTTTAGGAGCATTTACATCTGTAGCAGTCCCTCCAAAATACACTGTAGATACAGTCTGTGGGAGGTAAATTCTCTCAGCTTTTGCTTATCTGGAAACTGTTTAATCTCTCCTGCAAATTTAAATGATAATCTTACCGGGTAGATTATTCTTGGTTTGAGGCCCTTTAGTTTCATTGCATTAAATATATCATGCCACTCCCTTCTCAACTGTGTGGGTTCTGTTGAGAAGTCTGATGATAGCTTAATGGGATTGCCTTTGTAGGTGATCTTTTTTCTCTCTCTGGCTGCTTTTAAAAGTCTGCCTTATACTTTATCTTTGTCATTTTAATTAGTATATATCTTGGTGTTGTCTTCCTTGGGTTCCTAGTGTTCAGAGATCTGTGCACCTCCATGGCCTGAGAGACTATCTCCTTCCCCATATTCGGGAAGTTTTCAGCAATTACCTCCTCAAAGACACTTTCTATCCCTTTTTCTCTCTTCTTCTTCTGGTACCCCTATAATGTGAATATTGTTCCATTTGTATTGTTCACATAGTTCTCTCAATATTCTTTCATTCCTAGAGATTCTGTTTTCTGTCTGTGCCTCAGCTTCTTTGTATTCCTTTTCTCTAATTTCTATTCCATTTACTGTCTCTTCTACTTCATCTAATCTGCTTTTAGATCCCTCCATTGTATTTTTTATTTTAAATACTGAATTTTTAAATAATTGACTCTCTGTCCTGAATTCGTCCCTGGTTTCTTGAATATTTTTCTGTACTGCCATTAGGATGTTTATGATTTTTATTTTGAAATCTCTTTCAGGAAGATTGATGCGTTCAGTTTCACTTCTTCCTTTTTCTGGTTTTTGTGGGATTTTGATTTGAACCAGCTTTCTTTCATGTTTCATATTTGTATAGGTCGCCCTCTAATGCCCTGAATCTCTATCCTCTGGAGCTGTTCAGCCCCTGGAGTGATGTCGGTGGTCATGGGGCAGCGGTGCTGTTGCCTGGGGGGCAGAAGGAGCTTTTTCCTGCTTCCCAGCTACTGTGCCTGTCTCCACTGTCAGAACCAGTGGGCCGAGTGCACAGGTGTAAGCCTCTGTGCTTTGGGTTATTAGCTGTCATAGGTGGGGTCTCCCTCTGTCTGGCCTGTTTCCAGGGCAGGGACTGCTGGTTTCTGAGCCCATGCGGGCAGGCTGGAAGGAAGGCGCAGAAAGCTGCATATCATGGTGGTGTGCCTTGGAGCTGCTCCATAGTGAGCCAGGGGTATAGAGTGCCTGAAGGTCCTGAAAGTTCCCAACCTGCTGGGCAGAGAGTGCCTGGACAATTTTATCCACCTATCCTTTCTCCTGAGCAGCAAGGTCCATGCAATCCTTGCCCCTTTAGCAGCTCTCTCGCTTTTAGGAAGTCTCTTAGATCGCCTGCCTTTCATTTCTCCCAGAGAAGCCAGATATGGATCCCTGTTTTCCACAAATGGCTGGAATCTCAGTCTCTTCAAGTATTCTTCTGGTCTCATCTTTTCTACCCCACTAATCTCCAGAGCACCATGTAATGTAGGTTCGTGCTCCCAGAGCAGATCTCCATGGCTGGGTTTCAGTAGTCCTAGGTTTCCATCCCTCCCTGCTCCATTTCTCTTCTTCCTTCTAGTGAGCTGGGGTAGGGGAAGGGCTTGGGTCCCACTGGATCACAGTTTTGGTACATTACCTTGTTCTGTGAGGTCTGCTCTTTTCTCCAGGTATATGTAGTCTGGCACAGCCTGTTTCTCTTTTAGGATCAGTTGTATTAACTTTGTTTTTGTATTATATGTTGTTTTGGGAGGAGGCCTCTGTCTCACCTCTCATGCTGCCATCTTTAATCTCGCTATCTGTGTTCTCTGTCCTATTTCATATTATTTTCTAGGTGTAGGTGACCTGGGACAACTGGTGTTGATCTGACTGTGATGTATGCCAAAGGTCTCCAGGTAAATCCTGATCTGGATGAGGCAGGGATAGACAGTTTGAGATTATCTCATGGTAAAGCTCTGTTTGCTTTTATTAGGAATGTACAGATACATTCCTGTCAGCAGACAGCTTCAGTGTTTACCACTGTTAATATAAATACCTTAGATTTCTATTTATGTTTTGTTGACTAGAGCAATTTCTGAAGTGTTTAACTCTAATGAGTTGTTCTTTTTCAGTTTTATTAAAAAATTGCAGCTGTATTAATTTATGAAATTGACCCCCAGAGTGCCAGTAGAATCTTGGACTTGAGAAAAGACCTTAAGAGGTAATGATGACCCAGTTTAGCCCTTGCATCCCAGTCTCAAGGTATATTAATTGTTAATGGGGGCTAATATTGCTCCTGTTCTTCATGTAATGTTACTTATATTTAAATTATACTTATTATTTAGGAATGTCCAGACTACACATGATCAAAAACGATTGCCCAGTGAAATTATTTCACTTTACAGATGAGGAAACTAAAGCCCTACATGTTGTTGTAAGATCACACCTACTGTTGAATTTCATTATGGGGATTTCCATCTGGGTATAATATGGGCAGTTTAGATTAAAATCATGTCAAGGAAATTTCAAGTCTAGTCTATGAAATCTGAGAAGGTGTTCCTTCTCTGCTTCTCCTAAAGGGAGGATGGCATTAGAGCAATGGAGGGTGTGTGTGTGCATGTGTATGTACGTGAGTGTGCACGCATGTTTGGATGTATGCGTGGGCATTGGAGATTGCAAAACTGTAACTGCTACTGGCTTTGATAAAGAAATGACATGGACTGGAGTATTTGACTTTGATTGAAAATGACTTTGTGCCAGGGAAGTGTCTCTGCAAGGTTTTGGCTGGTAGCAAATGCAAGATAGGATCATTCTTGTTCCAGAGCCACCAACAATGCATACAAGTCATTGTTACCTACATTCCAGGGGTGAGTAGGCTGGAATTCTTTCACAGGGGCTGATGCTGGGTTTGCCTGGAAGAACATGCACTCTTCCAAATACCTTCCACATCTGGATCTCACACTATGAGATTTGGCAGGCAGACTGCTTTAAAAATGTTGCAGCATTGTTAGATAATCTGCCAGGATATGTTGAAATGGTACGTAGAATGGAATATTCCACATAAGGGTAAGAATATAAGTCTTTAAGTGCCATTTTTCTTGTCCCTAATCTGGCAGAGAAGTGTAAACATATAATCAGAAACTGTAGCAACATAGTTCATATTTAGAGTATTTGTTCATCTTTGTTTTAATGACGTTTTCTGGGAAAGTACCATTTAAAAAATATACTGTTTAACGTAATATTCAAATTGATTGTAAAATCTTGTATATATAGAGTTTTCTTATGTAATATTTTTAATGTGTATACCATTTACATAATTATAATTATATTTTTCACTGGAAATTGCTCTGGTTCAATGGTAGTGAAAACCTGGCACACTGTTGAGAAGGATTATAAAGTTTTATCAGGGTTCTCAGTGGGAAAGCATGGAAATTAGTGATTTGGGAATTAGTGTGAAAAGGGAGAACAGTGAAACAATGCCAGTTAATACATTTGAGGAATTAATTTTTTCTATGTTTTGACTATGATAAACCATGAAAATAGTACAGAAGAATATATGGGAAATTATTTTTCCTTCCATTCTTCTACCTCTATCCCCATGTGCCACCTTTTAGTGACAATTATTGTTTCAATTTCTTTCAGAGACATTCTATACTTTTAAAGCACTTCTGTATAAATATCTACTTTTTATACTAACTGTAACATAATAATGTATTTTGCTGCACTATGCATTTTTTAAATGGAAAATTTTGTTATATATATTTTACCCAAATTTTAAAAATTAATAATAAACCCCAAAACATTGAATTGTACTCTTTAGTGGATAAATCAACTAGTACATGAATTATTAATATGGTTCATGTATTTCATAATGGTTACATTTTCCCTTCCCCTATGGGGAAGTACAGGTGGATTGTTCTCTGATATTCACTGAAAAATTGGCAGAGCTTCTAGAGATAAAACACACAAACATGTGGGGACCTCTCTATAATTTAGCTCTCACTAGAGTTTATAACTTTTAAACATGTGCGTGCTGAGCATCCAGGAATTCATTCATTACAGTTCAGGTTTTCCTGCTCCTGTACACATTCCCATGGGGGTTTTTGATCCACTAAGCTGTTACTCTCTGCATTTGCTTATTTTTCAGTTACTAATTTATCTTGGAACTTATTTCATACCACAACAAGTAGTACTTGTCCTTTCTAACAGGTGCATAGCGTTTTTATTATATGACTATCATCATTTAGCATTCCCCTATAAATATGTACTTAGGTTCTTTCAATTTTTTTTGTTACAAGCAAGGCCGTAATGAATACCCTGAATATAATGAATATGTAATGTACATACATCTTTGCACATATATGCAAATAGATCTGTAGGATAATTTGTTGGTGCAAAGGATGTAGTCATCATTCTTCTGTAGAAATTGTAGCAATTTAGACTCTCACTAACAATGTATGTGAGTGCCCAATTTTGTATATTCTCAGTATTGTATATTACCAAACATTTAAAAAGTGTTGAGCAGTATAGTTGAGACATGGCATCTCATTGTAATTTTGATTTGTGATTCTCTAATAATGAGTGAATTTGACCATTTTTTCATCGGCTGAACTGCCATTTATCTTTCCCTCATCTATGACTTCTGTCCTTGTCTTCCCCTATGTTTCTATTGGGTTGTCTTTTTCTTATTGATTTATAAGAGCTCTTTATATGTTAAGGAAATAAGCCATTTGTTGTATGTATTACATATATCAAATTTTCCAGTATCTAATATTTTTTTACTTTTTAATAGTATTTTTTGCAAAGCAGAATTTCAAAAACATTTAAGTGCTTAAATGTATCAATTTTTCATTTGATTTCAAATGAATTTTCATTTGGCTTTTGGATTTTGTATTATGCTTACACAGGCCTCTCCTTATGGTTATTTTTTGTATCATTATTCTACAATTACATGATCAACATTATGTTTACTAGACTCCCCCATCATCAAGTCCCCCCCACATACCCCATTACAGTCACTGTCCATCAGCGTAGTAAGATGCTATAGAATCACTACTTGTCTTCTCTGTGTTGTATAGCCCACCCCGTACCCTGCCCTATATTATGTCCACTAATAATAATGCCCATTTTTTCCCCCTTATCCCTCCCTTTCCACCCATCCTCCCCAGTCCCTTTCCCTTTGGTAACTGTTAGTCCATTCTTGGCTTCTGTGAGTCTGCTGCTGTTTTGTTCTTTCAGGTTTTATCTTTGTTCTTATACTCCACATATGAGTGAAATCATCTGATACTTGTCTTTTCCTTCCTGGCTTATTTCACTGAGGATAATACCCTCTAGCTCCATCCATATTGTAGCAAAATGGTAGGATTTTTTTTCTTTTTCTGGCTGAATAATATTCCATTGTGTACTTGTATCATTTCTTTATCCATTCATCTGCTGATGGACACTTTGGCTGCTTCCATTTCTTGGCTATTGCAAATAGTTCTGCGATAAACATAGGGGTGCATGTGTCTTTTTCAAACTGGGCTGGTGCATTCTTAGGGTAAATCCCTAGGAGTGGAATTCCTGGGTCAAATGGTATTTCTATTTTTAGTTTTTTGAGGAACCTCCATACCACTTTCCACAATGGTTGAACTAATTTACATTCCCACCAGCAGTGTAGGAGGGTTCCCCTTTCTCAACATCCTCACCAACATTTGTTGTTGTTTGTCTTTTGGATGGTGGCCATCCTTACTGGTGTGAGATGATATCTCATTATGGTTTTAATTTGCAATTCTCTGATGATTAACGATGTGGAGCATCTTTTCATGTGTCTGCTGGCCATCTGAATTTCTTCTTTGGAGAAGTGTCTGTTCAGATCCTGTGCCCATTTTTTAATTGGATTATTTGCTTTTTGGTTGTTGAGGTGCATAAGCTCTTTATATAATTTTTATGTTAACCCTTTATCTGATATGTCATTTATGAATATATTCTCCCATACTGTAAGATGCCTATTTGTTCTACTGATGGTGTCCTTTGCTCTACAGAAGCATTCCAGCTTGATGTCATCCCACTTGTCCATTTTTGCTTTTGTTTCTCTTGCTCAGGGAGATATGTTCATGAAGAAGTTGATCATGTTTATGTCCAACAGATTTTTGCCTATGTTTTTTCCAAAGAATTTTATGGTTTCATGACTTACATTCAGGTTTTTGATCCATTTTGAATTTATTTTTGAGTATGGGGTTAGACAATGATCCAGTATCATTCTCTTCCATGTAGCTGTCCAGTTGTGCCAACACCAGCTGTTGAAGAGGCTGTCATTTCCACATTGTATATGCATGGCTCCTTTACCATATATTAATTGACCATATATGTTTGGATTAATATCTGGACACTGTATTCTGTTCCACTGGTCTGTGGGTCTGTTCTTGTGCCAGTGCCAAAGTGTCTTGATTACTTTGGCTTTGTAATAGAGCTTGAAATTGGGAAGCGAGATTCCCCCATCCACTTTATTATTCCTTCTCAGGATTGCTTTGGCTATTCGGGGTCTTTTGTGGATCCATATGAATTTTTGAACTATTTGTTCCAGTTCATTGAAGAATGCTGTTGGTATTTTGGAGGCATTGCATTGAATCTGTAGATTGCTTTAGGCAGGATGTCCATTTGGACAATATTAATTTTTCTGAGGAAGAGCATGTGATGTATTTCCATTTATTACTGTCCTCTTTAATTTCTCTTAAGAGTGTTCTGTAGTTTTCAGGGTATGCGTATTTCACTTCCTTGGTTAGGTTTATTCCTAGGTATTTTATTCTTTTTGATGCAATTGTGAATGGAATTATTTTCCTGATTTCTCTTTCTGCTAGTTTATCGTTAGTGTATAGGAATGCAACAGATTTCTGTGTATTAATTTTGTATCCCACAACTTTGCTGAGTTCAAATATTAGATCTAGTTGTTTTGGATTGGATTCTTTAGTGTTTTTTATTTACAGTATCATGTCATCTGCAAACAGGGGCAGTTTGACTTCTTCCTTGCCTATCTGGATGCCTTGTATTTCATTGTGTTGTCTGATTGCCATTGCTAGGATCTCCAGAACTATGTTGAATAAAAGTGGGGAGTGTGGGCATCCTTGTCTTGTTCCCGATCTTAAAGGAATAGCTTTCAGCTTCTTGCTGTTAACTATAATGTTGCCTGTGGGTTTGCAAGATATGGCCTTTACTATGTTGAGGTTCTTACCATCTTTACCCATTTTGTTGAGAGTTTTTATCATGAATGGATGTTGAATTTTGTCAAATGCTTTTTCAGCACCTATGGAGATGATCATGTGGTTTTTGTCCTCCTTTTTTTTTTGATGTAGTGGATGATGTTGATGGATTTTTGAATGTTGTACCATCCTTGCATCCCTGGGATGAATCCCACTTGATCATGATGGATGATCTTTTTGATGTATTTTTGAATTCGGTTTGCTAATATTTTGTTGAGTATTTTTGCATCTATGTTCATCAGGGATATTCATCTGTAATTTTCTTTTTTTGTGGTTTCTTTGCTTGGTTTGGGGGTTACAGTGATGTTGGCCCGGTAGCATGAGTTTGGGGCTATTCCCTTTTCTTCTTCTTTTTGGAAAACTTTAAGGAGGATGGCTATTAGGCCTTCACTAAAGGTTTGATAAAATTCAGCAGATAAACCATCTGGCCAGGGTTTTTGTTCTTAGATAGTTTTTTTTTATTACCTATTCAATTTTTTTGCTGGTAATTGGTCTATTCAGATTTTTTATTTCTTTCTGGGTTAGACTTGGAAGGTTGTATTTTTCTAGAAAGTTGTCCATTTCTTCTAGGTTGTCAAGTTTGTTACCATACAATTTTTCATAGTATTCTCTCATAATTCTTTGTATTTCTGTGGTGTCTGTAGTGATTTTTCCTTTCTAATTTCTGATTCTGTTTATGTGTGTAGACTCTCCTTTTCTCTTAATCAGTCTGACTTGGGGTTTATCTATTTTGTTTATTTCCTCTAAGAACCAGCTTCTGCTTTCATTAATTCTTTCTATTATTTTATCCTTCTCAATTTTATTTATTTCTGCTTTAATCTTTATTATGTCCCTCCTACTGACTTTGGGCCTCATTTTTTCTTCCTTTTCTAGTTTCATTAATTGTGAATTTAGACTATTCATTTGGGATTGTTCTTCTTTCCTGAGGTAGGCCTGTATTGCAATATATTTCCCTCTTAGCAAGGCCTTCACTGTGTCCCACATATTTTATGTTGTTGAATCATTGTTTTAATTTGTCTCCATATATTGCTTGATCTCTGTTTTTATTTTGTCATTGATCCATTGATTATTTAGGAGCATGTTATTAAGCCTCCATGTGTTTGTGGGCTTTTTCAATTTCTTTGTGTAATTTATTTCTAATTTCATACCTTTGTGATCTGAGAAGCTGGTTGGTACAATTTCAATCTTTTTGAATTTATTGAGGTTCTTTTTGTGACCTAGTATATGATCTATTCTTGAAAATGTTCCATGTGCACTTGAGAAGAATGTGTATCCTGTTGCTTTTGGATGGAGTGTTCTGTAGATGTCTGTTAGATCCATCTCTTCTAATACATTTTTCCGTGCCTCTGTCTCTTTACTTATTTTCTCTCTGGTTATTCAGTCCTTTGGAGTAAGTGGTGTGTTGAAGTCTCCTAAAATGAATGCATTGCATTGCATTTTTCCCTTTAATTCTGTTAGTATTTGTTTCACATATGTAGGTGATCCTGTGTTGGGTGCATAGATATTTATAGCAGTTATATACTCTTGTTGGACTGACCCCTTTATCATTATGTAATGTCCTTCTTTATCTCTTGTGACTTTCTTTGTTTTGAAGTCTATTTTGTCTGATACAAGTACTGCAACTCCTTCTTTTTTCTCCCTGTTATTTGCATGAAGTATCTTTTTCCATCCCTTTACTTCAGTCTGTGTATGTCTTTGGGTTTCATGTGAGTCTCTTGTGGGCAACATTTAGATGGGTCTTGTTTTTTAATCCATTCAGTGACTCTATGTCTTTTGATTGGTACATGCAGACCATTTACATTTAGGGTGATTATCGATAGGTATGTACTTATTGCCATTGCAGATTTTAGGTTCGTGGTTACCAAAGGTTCAAGGGTAATTTCCTTACTATCTAACAATCTAATTTAACTCACTTCATGTGCTATTACAAACACAACCTAAAGGTTCTCTTTTTCTTTTCCTCCTTTTTCTTCCTCCTCCATTCTTCGTATGTTATGAATAATATTCTGTACTGTTTGTCTATTCCTTGGGTGACATCTATTTAGCCTTAGGAACATTTCCATCTATAGGAGTCCCTCCAAAATGCACTGTAGAGGTGGTTTGTGGGGAGTCAATTCTCTCAACTTTTTCTTATCAAAAATTGTTTAATCCCTCCTTCAAATTTAAATGATAACCTTGCCGGGTATAGTATTCTTGGTTCAAGGCCCTTCTGGTTTATTGCATTAAATATACCCTGCCACTCCTTTCTGGCCTGTAAGGTTTCTGTTGAGAAGTCTGATGATAGCCTGATGGGTTTTCCTTTATATGTGATCTTTTTTCTCTCTCTAGCTGCTTTTAAAAGTCTGTCTTTATCCTTGATCTTTGCCATTTTAGTTATGATATGTCTTGATGTTTTCTTCCTTGGGTCCCTTGTGTTGGGAGATCTGTGCACCTCCATGGCTTGAGAGACTCCTTGCCCAGATTGGGGAATTTTTCAACAATTACCTCCTCAATTACACTTACTATCCTTTTTTATCTCTCTTCTTCTTCTGGTACCCCTATAATATGAATATTGTTCCATTTGGATTCATCACATGATTTTATCAATATTCTTTCATTCTTAGAGATTCTTTTTTCTCTTTGTGCCTCAGCTTCTTTGTATTCCTATTCTCTAATTTCTGTTCCATTTACCATCTTTTCTACTACATCTAATCTGCTTTTAAATCCCTCCATTGTATGTTTCAGTTCAGATATGGAATTTCTTAATGATTGAATCTCTGACTTAAATTCGTTCCTGAGTTCTTGAATATTTTTCTAGCTCCATAAGCATGTTTATGATTTTTATTTTGAACTTCCTTTCAGGCCGATTGTTGAGTTCACTTTCATTTGACCCTTCTTCTGAGGTTTGTGAGATTTTGGTCTGAACCATGTTCTTTTGACATTTCATATTTCTGTGTGGTGCCCAGTAGTGCCCAGAAGCTCCAGTCTCTGGAGCTGCTCAGCCCCTAGAGTGAGGTTGGGGGTTGTAGGGGAGTTCCGCTTGTGCCTGGGGTGAGGAAATATCTTTTTCTGCATATCAGTTATTCTTAAAGATTTACTTTTTAACAACTGAGGCAATGAACTTAGATCCTCATCACCTGTCCCATATACTGTCCTTTGCTGCCTGGAATTTGCTGTCTTGTACAGTGGGAAGGCATTATTAAGTTAGGGAGCTGGATACTTAATAGAGCTTACATTTCTCTTTGACTCTATTATGCATCCGAAGTCTTACATAGGAGTGCCTGTAGGGCCTGGAGCTTCTTGGAGTCAAAATTTCAAGGGAAAAAATTGAAAAATTTAGAAATATATAATCTGATACAAAAACATAAATTTATTTTGAAAGTGTAGGACAAGTTATGTATGCATTGTTCTTTTGTTTTTTATATTTATAGTTTTAGATTTCTTTATAAACCTTTCCCAGTAGTCCAAAGAGATTTGTACTGTCAATGAACTTACATAAACAAAGACCTAAACTGCTGCAATTCAAGCCCCTTTCACCTTGGCTTCATTGTAGCTATGGGCATCTACCTTTGAATTAAGAGTCAGTAAGTGAAAAGTCTTCCTTTTTTATAACATTTTACCTGTGAGATTTCCTCTGAATGTATTATATTTACCAATTGTTCTCATTTGCTGAATTATCCTGCTAATCTTTTAAAATAGTTTTCTGATTGACTTTAACCCAGAGATTCCCAGAATGCTTAGAAATCCCTCCTGATTTGGGAAAATTAATTCATCTTGTGCTTCATATTTAGCAGAATGGTGTAGGGTGGGGTGTCTGGGGTTTGAACCTCAGTTCCATAGTTGGCTCGGGTTTTAACCTCAGTTCCATAGTTTACCAGCTGTTTGATCTTGGGCAAGTTACTGAACTTCTTTATAATTCAGTCTCCTAATTTCTCTTCATTCATAAAATGTAGATGGTAACTGTCTGTCAGGATCATTGACAAGTATATGTCAAATGTGTGTCTCGTGGTCAGCACAATGCCTGGTGCCCTCTTCTGTACTCTATTCATGTTCTTTAATGTCAGCACCTCCCTGTCAACCCCTGGGGACTTCATGTCTGGGGGAATGAAAAGTGGCTTCTCTTTGCAAAAAGGTCGGAGACTTCAGATGGAATCAACACTAGAGGCTATTTACATGACGTTTATTTTTTGCATTAATGCCAAAGAACCCTTCTGACTGGGAGTTTAGTATAAATAACTCAACAAGAATGTGTACAGTTAGGGGGAAGTAGACTTACACTAACAGTACTAAATGTTCACTGAATGAGTGTTTAGTTTATTGCAATATGTGGGGCCACAGATTCATGCCATTGAAAATAACTAAAGCACAATGAAAACAGTAATGCAATGTTGTCTTTAAAGTTCATTCAGTCAGGTATTGATTTGTTATCTTTTTCTCTAGACAATGTCTTTTGGAATTTCTCAGCTATGACTCATCTTTTAAGGTTAAAAAATAGGGGCTGGGCAGTTTGAAAAAGACATTTGCACCCCTATGTTTATCGCAGCACTATTTACAATAGCCAAGAATTGGAAGCAACCTAAGTGTCCATCAGTAGATGAATGGATAAAGAACATGTGGTACATATACACAATGGAATATTATTCAGTCATAAGAAGAAAACAAATCCTACCATTTGCAACAACATGGATGGAGCTAGAGGGTATTATCCTCAGTGAAATAAACCAGGCAGAGAAAGACAAGTATCACATGATTTCACTGATCTGTGGAGTATAAGAACAAAGCAAAAACTGAAGGAACAAAACACAACAGACTCACAGAACCCAAGAATGGACTAACAGTTACCAAAGGGAAAGGGACTGGGGAGGATGGGTGGGAAGGGAAGGATAAGGGGGGGAATAAAGGGGGCATTATGATTAGCATATATAATGAGGGGGGCATGGGGAGGGCTGTACAACACAGAGAAGACAAGTAGTAACTCTATAGCATCTTACTACGTTGATGGACAGAGACTGTAATGGGGTATGTGGGGGGAACTTGGTGATGGGGGGTGTCTAGTAAACATAATGTTCCTCGTGTAATTGTAGATTAATGATACCAAAATTTAAAAAATAGGGGCTGGGTTTGTTGTGGAGCAATTGGTAGTGACTGCTAATGGGTATTATGTTTCTTCAGAGGTGATGAAATGTTCTAGACATATAGTGGTCATAGTTGCACAACTTTGTGAATATACTGAAAACCACTGAATTGTACATTTTAAATGGGTAAATTTTATGGCTTGTGAATTATATCTCAATTTATAAAGATAAAAGTTGAGTGATTTCAATCATGTGGTTAATGTGAAATAGGACAAATATGAAACCAGAGAATTGATACTGAAATAATATGCACAACCATAATTGTTTGGAATTGTATCAATTTCTAGATATCTGAATATGAACTGTTTTCTTTGGGGATACATTGCAAATTACTTACAATAAAAATTGTTCTACTTTCAGTTATAGATTTTACAAAGCCATATTGAACACTAGGAATCCAAATATCTGTAGGAGAAATATCTAAAAGCTCAGAATTCCCAATAAATCTCCTGTTTTTTACTTCCTTGGAGTAGACCTCATAATCCTCTCAGAACCCCAACCCAAAATTTCCTGTGATTTTGTTTTATCTTCTAATCTTAATTTTTTTTATACCTTAAAAGCAAAATACATCCAAAGCTATATATTGTTATATTGTTTTTCTGTCCTTTTAGGGGAGTGAGGAAGAGGTTGGGGTAAATGAGCCCCTCAAACAAAGCCAAATAATCATTTGTTCTTATTGTTTTTTTCTGAACTGATGGCCAGTTTTGGGAAGATGTTATATGCCCCCTTTTACTCTCTCTTTGTTGTAGACACAGTGATACATTGCTTCTCCTCACCGCCCATTCTCTAACTTTGAAAGTTTGTCTAATCAAATATGAGCTTGAATATCTTCGAAGTTTTTGGAGCAGGGAGTTGAGTACAGCTTCATCAGTAATAGTATTATCTAAAACAATGAATCAATAGAATTAAATGGTTAATAGAATCAGAAATTAGAGTTCAAAGAAGCAGAACTAGTGGAGAGAATGGTTTGGGGAGCTCATCAATCTGGCTTCTAGAATGATAATTTCTGCAATGGAATTTTCCAGAGCTGAAGTACAATATGCTCCCAGTTACCAGCTTTTCTGGTCTGATTTCATAGTCACCAAGCCAGATTTCCTCTTTTTATTGGTATTGGGAAGGAAACGGAGAGGGTACTTTAGATAAGAAACACAAGCTTTATGGTCATTGGAAAGTGGCATATCCCTATTGTAAAATAATATATTAGCAATCAAGATGGTATACCACTTTTGTGAGAATTTTTTTTGGCATGAGTCCATCACTGAGTGCTTGGGTATCCTGAGAAATTTCAGTTTCTGGACCTCAAGCTTGAAGACTAAACTCTAGACTTAATAGATTTATTGATCCACTGCTAAATAGGTGATTCACCTGATAACCTCTCTTCCAAACACATCCTCATTACCTCACAGTGGTGTTTAAATACTGGTAAGACAACTGGTTGGTTTGATCAATTTAATCAACTGGCCATTTTGGATAATTTAGTCAAGCTAATTGTAGGAGAGGAAAAAATTCCTCTACCCTCTTATGTTCAGTGGTTGGCACTATGTTAACTGAAAAAAGACAGATTAAGTAGAGAAAAACAGTTTATTAACATGTGCATTGTACATACACATGGGAGAACTCAGTGATGAGTAACTCAAATGGGTGGTCAGAACTTGGGCTTATATAGCATCTTAAAAAAGAAAAATAAATTTGTAGGGAAGTGACAAGACAAAAGAAAAGGGTTTAAGCTTTTAGAGTAGCAAACTGTTAGAAGGTAATTATATATAGGGGAAACTAATAGAACATAAGGATCATTTGGGAAAGTTTGTTATGTTGATTCCCCTTAGTGCCCATCTTTAGGCTAATAAGAGTCTAGAGTTGTCTCCTGATCTTTCAGAGTTGTTTTTCCTGGTAAAAGAAAAGGGGACACATTTACAGACTTATGTCCTGCTTTTGGGTAAATGGTGGGGGGCAGACAGTTTTTCTTGTATCTGCTTCTTGATTGTGTTTAGCTCAAAATAATCCTTATATCAAAGTTGCATATTTTGGGGTGGCATATTCTGATACCCTACATAATCAATTTAGTCTGGTAAGTAGGAGAAAATACCAGGTCAGATAGCTGATATTTTGAATGTGAACCAAAAATACAGACAATTTTCAATTTTTTATTTTTTCACCAGTTGGGTTAACAGAGCATTGCAGTGCTTTTTGGTAGAATTAGGGAACCTTCTGTGAGATGCTGGTCTGAACATGATGTTCAGGACTGCAGATACCTTTGGGGCAATGAGAAATTGGAACTCTTCCTTCTCCTTATGCTTTTGGAACCAGATTCACTTGGAAGCAACTGGTCTCAGGAATGTACTGAGTCAGACATCCACTGATTTCACTACATGGATTCCACCTTGTTAACTGATTTAATAGTTCTCTCAGTCATTCTCTATGTGGTGCCTAGGCACACAGTTAATTTAATACAAATAATCACTCATATTGGGCATTTTACTTTTAGGCTGGTTTCTACAAAACTGACAATCTGATTTTGGCTCTAAATAGAGGAACTTTTCTTTTCTCAGTTGCTTTTATCCCAACATTCTTATTCTCACATTGCAAACTAGAGAGAGACCCAAAAAGAACCTGCAAAGATGTACCAATAATGGGCAATCTTCTTAACTATCCCCCTTTCAGGGACCTCCCCCAATCTGGAAAAGTCTAGTGGCAATTAGAGCAAGGCTTTCCCAAGGGTAAGTGAATTGAGAAAGATTGGTGTTAAGTATGTATGTGAGTATTTGGAGGTGCACTTGTGTGCATGCCTTCGTGCATGTGTTGAAGTTGGGAGAAGTGAAAATGCTACTGGTCGGGACAGGAACTCAGAGAGGTGGCAGCTCTGGGGGAAAACTGTTAGGTAGAAAATAGACATGAGCAGCTGGAAAAGGGAAGATAAGGTTCAAAGACAAAGCCCCCAGATAACGTTCAAAGAAAACTTGCCCGAAACTCTGCCCGGGTAGGGGGTCACATGTGAAGACAACAAAGGCTTTGCAGGGAGATAACTTCCTCCCCAACCAGATCCCAATGGGGGCACAATCGAAGGGAACTAGGAACTGCCCAAATCACACCTCAGCAAGGGGAAAGGACATGCTCACTGAGAGGAATGACTATATAGAAGGACCTGTAGATCAAATAACCCCACCTTGTCAATCAAAGAGGTGCCTCCTAGTGAGAATGTAATATACAAGCCTCCCACCTAAAAGCTCAGGGCCTTTGCCCCCCTGGCTCTGGCCTGCTCTTCCATTGGAGGGTATTCAAATAAAATTTTCCCTCTGCTTTGCTACTGTGTCTTTGCCTTTCAGTTGTTTGTTGCGCCTGGGACAAGAACCGAGGAGAACAAACTCAACCCATAACAAAATGACCCTGAAAATTTTAAACTAAAAAAGAAGGGCTATGTACATTTAGTTATTCCATGATTTCAATGTCTAATCCTCAATTTTATAACCAGGGTGTATATATCTGAACTTTTACATTTAATAATTCCTTTTCTCCTTTAAAGCCTCATCTGTGTGTGTGCAGGTGGGGTGGGGAGGGACAAATAAGATTTTTTCTGAATGCTCTATTCTTCTGGCAGAAGAGAAATTCCTCTCAAGAACATATATATATATATATTTTAACCTGGTACTTTAAATTATACTGTCAAGTAATCTCACATTAAATAATTGGTATTCACTAGAAAAAAATTAATGTGATTTACCATTGTTTAATTCTGCTAGCCACACTGCACTTGTCCTGAAAAGCTGAATAATTTATGCAAATAACTTGTCTTTTAAAGTCAATCTTACAGCAGAAAAATTACCCTCTGTCCCCAGGAGAGTGAATTTTTTGGTGTTGTACTGCTTCCTATGGCTGACATTTATTTGACTCTGAAGTGTGTTTACATTGTTGGTTTAACTTTGAGTTCTTTGCTGAATCAATAATACACTATATTTCTTGCTTCAAGTGGTGTCAATATTATTGTTATTCCTTTTTCCCCTTTTTTCCCCCTTATTCCCCTGCAGTTACAAAGTTTTTCTCTGACTTGTGAAAATTTTTACTCCTAAAATTATGAAGAAACAGAGTAAATGTCCTTTTAATCTTCTGGGAAATGTGTGCCTCTTTAAACTTTATTTACGTCAGAACTTACTGTAATGAAGGACAAAAACTGTAGACAAGGTCCCCTGCTCCTTGGGGGTGTTCAAGGCTAGGTCTCCCGGAGCCTGCAGTTTATTCTCAGAAGTTTATAGCTCACCTCCGGGCTATTTCTTTGCAAGAGGCATGAGAGGGGGCTAGAAATAGAGTAGGGTGGGAATCTGACCCATCGTGACCACTCAGGAGGCTCTGGCCTGGAAAATTCCCTTGTACGTGGTAAAAACAAACATTTGAAATGGAGGGAGAAACCAGGCTTAAACAAAGAGTGAAACCAGTTCCCATTTCAGCTCTCCTGCCAATAACCATATGTGCCCACTCATTTGTTTCCCAAACATCAGTTGTCCATCATTTGGACAGAGCCTCAGCCTGAATCTCTCCAGAGCACAGGACACAAATATTTTGAGATTTCATAAAATGGTATGTTTGTGTATTAGGAGCTTTTTCTCAATGTTCAAACTCAGGCTACAAAAAAATAAAAAAATACCCACTAAAATGCTGTTTTGCAAACCTTTCAATCCTACTGTATTGTTTAGGTGATGGTGACCGTTTCTTACTGGTCCCATCTGCCTGTATGCTACAGGATTGAGTTCAATATTAATGGAGAAACAGACAAATGTCAAAAGCCATCTGTTTTGTCTCCTGTCATTTGTAATTTTGTCTTCTGTCACCCACCATCCCTTTGTTGCTTTCCTTTTGCTGGACTGGTTCCTTGGGCTCCCAGTACTTCCTTAGAACCTGCCCCCTCCCTGTCTGCGGCCCGCAACATGGATAGATCCCTGCTATCAGAAAAGTGTGCTCCATAGAAGTAACTGGAATCCCTGTACCCATTTAAGTGTCTTGGGGCTCTGGTTTTCTAGTTATACATTGGGCCTACCTGTGGTCTCCATTTAGGGACTACAAGTAAGAAAAACACTTTCTCCCACATCACACTCCTTCAAACTCATTCCCCTTCTTTAGGGCTTTGACAATGGCTTATGATGGTCAGCAGCAACTTTTTGTAAATGTTACATGCTTTCTTTTAGCTAGGACAAAGGGCGACGCGAAAGGGCCAGCTGGTGCTCCCTCCTGTCAGGTGGAACTTAAGAAAGAGCATGGGCTCTGACATTACAGTGTCTCTGTTTAAACTCAAAAGTCCTCATTTAATAACTATGTGACCTCAGGAAAGTTATTTAAACTGTGAGTTTCCTGATTTGTAAACAGAGGTAATATTATTAGTTTATAAGAGCATCTACCATGTGCTAGGCATGGTTTGAAGCACTGTAAATATATTAGCTCTTTTAATTTTCACAACTCCATGATGTAGGTAATTAACATACCCATCTCTCAGATGAGAAAACGGATATGATGAAGGCAAATAACTTGGTCAAGTTCATAGAGTTCACCAGTGCTCTAGCTGAGCTTGTGAAGCCTGATAGTGTGATAGTGGGATTCCAGAGGCCACACGAATACCGGTATGCTATATTGCCTCTCTATTAAATAAGTATAAAGCACTCAGCAGTGTTTGGCATGTAATGTTTATTGTCAGCTAGTAGTATCGCTACCATCACCTGTTCTTATTTTTTTTCCTTTTGTCACTCCCTCTTCTACTGAATTGTGTAAGGTTGATCACTCCCACAACCACAAATAGAAAAAACCAGCAGTGAGATCTAGGCTTCAGTAGTTGCATAGTCCTTCTTCACCTCGTGTGCTTTGTATTTAAACTGCAAATATGACAGAGACCTATGACAGGAGGCACCAAATGTTAATACCTCTTTTTGAAGATATGAAAACTATCTCTGTCTAATCACTGACCCTCCAGCAACAAGCCAACAAAAACTGCATAAAGCAAGGAGGAAATTTTAGACTTCAAGTCAAGCTGCTACTATTTAATCAGCAGGGGTAAAAATTTTCAAAAAATAATGAAGGTTGTGAAAGATGTTGGTGGACAAAGACTCTGTTACTAGAATAAATTCCCAGTCTCCACTCCTTAACTCATTTTAGAATGCCAGTATCAGGGAAAAAGAAGGAGAAAACTCTGTAAATAATTATATTCTTACTTTAAAGTAAGCCACTGACTTCAAAATTCTCTAACACATTTGTGGAAACTTCATTTTTTTTTGAGATTTATTTGAATGAGCTGTTATGATTGGAGACAGTGAGAATTTCAGATTAATGTTTTGCAGCCAAAAAAAAAAAAAACTCCCCTGGAAAGCTGGCAAGTGTTCATAAGTCAGCCCTAGAATTATGTAGGTTGAAGGCTCCCAGTGGACAAACCGAACATATAAGAAGGAAACCAGAGATCTGGTGCTATTACATCCCCAAGTCTAAGGGAACGAATAAGCACAAAATTAAAACAATTCTTCAGCCTGAATTTTTAAGGTAGGTTTGCACAGTTTGTATATACTCTATATTTGGAAAGTAGAGCATACATTAAATGAAAATATTCTTTATAGATGAACTTTCCCTTTTTCCTGTATTTTAACACTGTATTTTGCAAAAACTCCTAAATT
The DNA here is from genome assembly GCF_030020395.1 of Manis pentadactyla. Lineage (NCBI taxonomy): Eukaryota > Metazoa > Chordata > Mammalia > Pholidota > Manidae > Manis > Manis pentadactyla. Next base: position 114,912,733 of record NC_080038.1, on the reverse strand, counting down.
ATTTAACCACTGTTTCTCTTACAGGGGTGCATTTAGGAACTAGGCAAGCTGATTTATGATAACCAAGTTTTAAACTCCAACAACCAGTAAGTCCTCAAGTGGGTTTATTTTAGATTTTTTCATGTTATGAGATGATGGAAGAATCTCATAGTAAAAATTATGAGAGAATGAATTTTGAACAAAAATGATAACTTTGCTGCTTAGAGATTCTTTGGTGATTACATTTTTCATTGTGTAGTTTGTTTATATGTATTTTGAAGCTATCTAAAGTAATAGTCTTTCCCTTACTGTGTTTACCTTCAACTAATTTTCTTTTGTTTTAAAATAATGTTTTTATTTCACAAAACCCAAACATTGATTATAACATTTCAAAGCCATGTAGCATTGTTACTACTTAGTTGTGTTAAAATGAAAAGATAGCGAAGGAAAAATGATACAATTATATCATGATTAATCATTGATGTTCAATTCTTATTTTATTGAGCAATTAAAACTATTTCTACTTGACCATAAATCAGATGTGGCTATTTTTTCTTTTTCTTTTCCTAATTGAAAAAGAAAATGGATTTTCTTTTGACTAGATTAACATTAGATATCTATATTTAAAACCAATAGAGTCTATTAAAATAGGAATAGGGAACTTTTGGAAATGTGCACATATTCCATAACTTCCTCTTAATTATATTATGATTACAAAGACAATGGAAAAGTAGAACTAAATGAATGATTTCTTATTAGTAAAAGCCAGCCACAGTCCCCCATCTCAATAGATTCCTTTTGCATCTTCTCTTTCAGTCTTTTGTATACTTATTTTTTCCATAGCTTATGTTACATTTTCCGCAGCTGTAATGATTTGTATATAATTACTCGAATAAGGCATTTCTCTATGCAGTAGCAGGCAGCAGTGTGGTTTCTAGAAAGTATACAGACTGAGATATGGGCTCAAGCACTTTTCTTATTTCTTGGTTCCTTTTTATTTTGTTTCACACATTTCCTATCCTGGCTATCCTTTTGAGATATTAATTTTCTTTAAACCTTTTGAAAATACGATAGAAAAGATGGGAAAAATGTAGTTTTGCTCAGGATTTTCAGTCCCTAATGCTGAAATGTCTTAACTTCTTGGTACTATTGAGAAAATACTCTTTTGTTCTCCAAGAAGCAAAATCCACTCTTATTTCATAAGGCCTGGTTGTATACCCTGATGTCTTCTATAATCACCCACTTTTTTGCTTTCAACAGACTTTCAAAATGCTAGTGATTCCATGATGTGTAAACTCTCTGTGTGTTCTGAGAGTTCCATTTTTATTTCACAGAAGGCATAACAATTAGGAGCTGCTGACATTTCAATATGAAGGGCAACTTCACCTTTGCCACCCTCAGCAAAAACAGTATCAGCAGACTTCACTTTGGACTTGTGAACATCTCTGGCAATGAGTCTACCATTAACTGCTCACATAAGCCATCAGATCAGCATTTAGATGCCATTCCTATTCTCTACTATATGATTTTTGTGATTGGATTTCTTGTCAATACTATTGTGGTTACACTGTTTTGTTGTCAAAAGGGTCCTAAGAAGGTTTCCAGCATTTACATCTTCAACCTGGCCATAGCTGACTTACTGCTTTTGGCAACACTTCCTCTCTGGGCAACCTATTATTCTTACAGATATGACTGGCTCTTTGGACCTGTGATGTGCAAAGTTTTTGGTTCTTTCCTGACCCTGAACATGTTTGCAAGCATTTTTTTTATCACCTGCATGAGTGTTGATAGGTACCAATCTGTCATCTACCCCTTTATGTCTCAAAGAAGAAATCCCTGGCAAGCATCTTATATAGTTCCCCTTGTTTGGTGTATGGCCTGTTTGTCCTCATTGCCAACATTTTATTTCCGAGATGTCAGAACCATTGAATATTTAGGAGTGAATGCTTGCGTTATGGCCTTCCCACCTGAGAAATATGCCCAGTGGTCAGCTGGGATTGCCTTAATGAAAAATATCCTTGGTTTTATTATCCCTTTAATATTCATAGCAACATGCTATTTTGCAATCCGGAAACACTTACTGAAGACCAATAGCTATGGGAAGAACAGAATAACTCGTGACCAAGTCCTGAAGATGGCAGCTGCTGTTGTTCTGGCGTTCATCATTTGTTGGCTTCCCTTCCACGTTCTGACCTTCCTGGATGCTCTGGCCTGGATGGGTGTCATTAATAGCTGTGAAGCTATAGCAGTCATTGACCTGGCACTTCCTTTTGCCATCCTCCTGGGATTCACCAACAGCTGCATTAATCCCTTTTTGTATTGTTTTGTTGGAAACCGGTTCCAACAGAAACTCCGCCGTGTGTTCAGGGTTCCAATCACTTGGCTCCAAGGCAAGAGAGAGAGTGTGTCATGCCAAAAAAGCATTTCCCTTCGAGAAATGGAGACCTTTGTGTCTTAAACACGAGAGTGGAATGCATGTTATCAGCATGGCTACTTGGTACGATGGCCCCTTGGCTTATCTTTTAATGGCTTGAGTAAAATAATCTGTTTCCCTGCAGGAAATCTTTTCTCACTCTTCTAGAGCAGCAAACCAAATGGAACTGTAAGTTTTATCCTCCAGTGACTTTCAGGAATTGCCCATGTTTTTTTCAGGTCTAGCAATACAAGACTGTCACTGGAGAGATACATTCATAACCTAGATGTAACTGGACATTTATCTCAATTTATAATTAATAACAAAATGTGAATGATAATTTGGGGTTCTAGATTTCTCTTGGACAAATGCTGGAGTTTTTCAGATTGGTTTTTATATCCATTTGCATAAGGCTTTCCTCTTGAACTGAGGCCAGTCTTTTAACTTGCTGCATTATTTACAGGATGTCATGCTAGGAGACATCAGCACTTCCAAGTAGGGTATACGACAATACATTGGTACCAGATTATTCAGGCTCTAGGAATATACCTTCTACTTTAAAAAATGTTATGGATAATCTTTTTTATATTTCACTTGAGCATAGAGGTTTATATTTAAGATATTGCTACATATTGAGTAGGGCTAGTAATATAGGTTAGATCACAGGTACTCCTACATTTTACCCTGTTTTTACAGTTATAGAAAGTAAAATATATAGTAACACAGATTTGTAACTAACAAATATTTGAGTGTTCACTAACCCTGAATAAACATTTTTTAACTTTCTATCCATTTTAACTTATTTGAAGGTTTCTATATTCTCTGATAAGTTTTTTAGAAACAATAACTAAACACTGTGTAGTGTTATAAAATGTAAAGGTTAGTTTTAACATCCTTGACCTTTTGGATGTGGTACTTTGATGTGTAGGAAGTTGACTTGACTTTTATTATTGGTGCTTTGGTTCTGGGTGGCTTCTTTAACTTTTTAATTTGTAATAAACCCTTAACTGGCATAGAAAAAAGTTATGCCAGAGTTGAATTTTCATGTCCAGGGAGACAAGAGATCTAGCAAATGACAAGTTTGGTGTCATGCAAAAAACTTGCCTGTCAGGGCAGTGCAGCATGGCTTTGAAAATATAGAACATGGGGAGACTTAACCTGTACCTACAGATACAGTTTGCTCCAGAATTTATAGGATTCTATGGAACTCTTTAAAACCAATCACTGGTTTACAGATCTCCTTCTCAATATTATTAGAACTCCTAAGTTAGAGGAGTACCTGAAACTGACTGAGTTTACTTAGAGTATGAATCTTAATTTTAGAAGTTAGAGATTTCATTCTTACCAGCCCCATATTATACCAGGTTATCCAGGACCTTTCTGGACGAATGCTGACCTCTGAGGTAGAAATAAAGTTTCAGAGGCTTAGTGTCTCTGCTACGTCCTAGGGCTATAGGTTGAAGAATCCTCTAGCTCCATTTTCTGGGAAAGTTCTAATTTAGGTAATCTATTATTATCAATAAAAACAAATAGCTAAATATATAACCAACTATGACTGCACATTTTAAATAATTTTGTAAACATTTCTTATAAATAAAATCTTTAATTGGAAGATCATGTGTGCATACTTTTTCATTTTAATCACCTCCAAGTACAGACTTACCTTCTCTTATATCTGTATTCTCCTTACAGTCCCCACTGATAATTCTTTTTTTCAGCTCCTATCATTCATTCTCTGGCTTCTTGCTGTACTTATCTCTCTCTCTGGAGTTTTCAGCTCTAATTTCTTATTAATTGTGAAAAGAAAGTCCCGATTTCATATCAAAGTCCACAAGACCATAGGAGATCTGATCCTTCTCAGCCTCTCTGGCTTTTTTTCTGCATGCTATCTGTCTCATGCACTCTACGTTCAAGCATCGTATAGGGACTGACTGTATTTTTAAGGCCTAATGCTGTTTCATGCCTCTCTGCTTTTGTTCACACAACTCTGTCTTCCTGACCACCCCTTCACACACCTCCACCTGCAGGGTGTCTCATTCAGTTGATGAACACTGACTCAGCTTTCAGCATCCAGCTCATGTCAATTTGTCTATCACAAAATTAATTTTTATACTAATTATAATACAAACCTCACTCCCTGGGAGTTCTCTTAATAAAGAGAATTGTTTCTCCAGTCCTGGGACATTAAGCCTAGCCTCCACTTCCATAGGAGCCAGTACAGCCCTAAGTAGTTCTCTGAGGCTTGGACTCCAGTGGACTTTCCTGGGTCTAAGAAGATATGTAAGTTGAGAAGATGCTGAATGAACTCTGATTGCAGGAATGTATAAAGGTATAAAGATCTTCTTTTCTCTGAAAATGTGAATTTCAGGTAAGCGTCTCAGATAGCAAATGAAACAGTATTCTTCTCACTTAATCACATTTCTAGGATTACTTAATCCCCTTTCTTTTCTATGACCCCACCTTTATTCACTCCCCTACACAATGCCCAAGAACCACATGGTAGTAATAATAATAATAGCCACTATGAGGTAAGCATTATATGCTATATACTATTGTATTTTATATGCATTATCCCACTTTATTCCCACCATGACTTGGTTATTCTCATTTTACAAATAAGGACACCAAGGCACAAACAAGTCCCTATTGATCTTTAAATTTGGCTCTGACAGATAGTCTGGGTAATCCTAATCAGTACTTAGTTTAAATATGGAGGGTGGTGCGAGAATGGGCAAAATAGGTGAAGGGGATCAAGAGAGACAAACTCTCAATTATAAAATAAATTAGTCATGGGGATGAAAAGTGAAGAATAGAGAATATAGTCCATAATATTATAATATCTTTGTGCAGTGACAGCTGGTAACTACTCTTAGTGTGGTGAACATTTTGTAATATATACAATTGTTGAATCACTATGTTGAATACCTGAAACTAATATAATATTGTATGTCAGCTATACTTCAATAAAAATATGACTCCTTGGCTACCAAGTAGATATTCTTGAGACAGTCTTGCATGGTCCTTCAACCTTCCCCCCATACTCATGGCTCGCACAGCCCTGATCACAGCAATACAAGGGCTCTGGGAAGGCAGTGTATTTCCACCTATGGAGAATAAAAGAGAGGAGGAAGATGGATGAGGCTTTCTCCCTGGTTCTCCATTGCCCTTTTCTTGTGTTCCATGCTGTACAGAACCACTTGAAGTAACTACTAACCCCTGCCCCTTCCACCCCATACACAAAGTAAGCTAGATAACGCCAACATTTCTTTTGAGAAACAGAAATGTTGATATAAACTTTAGGTCTGGGAAATGAGGTTATATAGGCTTACCAGAGATACTCGTCTCTTGCAGTTTGCAGAAGGAATAGGTCTTTTTATTATGGAAAGGAGCATTCATTATTTCTACCTTTTATATCCCTGAATTAGATCTACTAAACAGAATGTTTTGGAAAAATTCCTTTTTTTTCTGTTATTTTTGAAGTCTGTATCAAAATGAGAGGACACATGAAGGAAAACACAGGGATCTGAAAGCAGGAAACTGGTTGGTGGCTGCCCATATTAAAAAAGGAAAAATCCAAACTTGACAAGATGAGCTAATCACATGAGGTGACTGAAGCAAGAAAGTGTTGACATAATAAGGAAAGTGTAGCACTTAATTATTTTGTTAATTCCTACGTAAACTATATCAGCAATGATGACTCACATGAAATACAGAAATTCATATGCTATCACTAAAAATCACTTCCCCTGCACAAGACCAGTGGCCTATGGCTGAGTTGACTAGCCTTCTGGACATTGATGTTTACTTGCACAAACCTATCTACAAAGGATTAACATCCTCAGAAAGAAAATTCTTTCTTTTTGAAAGTCTTTCTTCTGGGATGACAGAATTCTTTTTAAACTTAAAAACTATTGGTATGTATTTCTTATTAAGAATCAATGCCTTCTCATTGTTGAAAAATTTATATAGATAAAAATTAGCCACAGAGATAATCACTGTTAATAGCATGGCGTAAGATTACAAATATAAATATAGAAAGGCATATATATGTTCCTTATTTTTTATCTCCTTATACATATTTCTTTCTCTTTTCATCTATTATCTATCAGATATATCCTTCATCACCCTGTGGTACATTTCTTTTAATACTTAAAATATTTTGACTCCAACCTTCTATTTGGTTTACTAGAAAATATTCTTTCTTGCCTTGTTGGTTCCTCCTTTCTTATGATAAATCCCAAATTCTCATGGTTTTAAGCAATCCAAGTGAATGCAAGTCGTAACCATTGCCAAGTGGGGAAAAATGTTGGAATATCTGATAACACCACTGGCCCACTTCCTGCAGCTGTTGTTGCTACATTATTTATCAGTTGCTTCACATGAGATCAGATGGTTCAGTAGTCTGATGCAGACTCCTGTTCACTTTAAGAAGTTTCTAAGTGATCGATGTACAGGCCATCTGATAGGATGTAAGAGAAAGAAAAAGGAAACCTCTTGCCCCAGTGTTACACCCCCCTGTATTAGGTGCATGCCACAGTAGACAAGGTCTCAGATACATCTTTATTTGCTTTGGCATCTCCATGTAGCCAGGAGGTAGCAGCAGAAATCCAATAGGAGGAACATGCCATTCCAAGAACCAGATTTCTCCTTTCTTAAATGAAGCTCTCCTGTGCAGCTGGAATCACAGTTCAAACTTCTTCTCAATGAAAGTGAGTACCCCTGGTTGGGGATGGGGGGTGGGTAATAGGGTTGATGTTGCTTCTTGACTGATGACATTAGTAAATGACACGTGAATGCATAAGATACACTGTAAAAACTTTTAACTTCCTAGAAAAAGGGTCTAGTATTTGATTCATTTCCTCTCAGAAGGCCCTTTTGCCAGTTGCTTCTTCCCAAAGAAACCCAAGTTCAATATACCAATATGGCCTTCTCTTTGAATAATTGACCCCTTCTAAGTCTACATTCATTAACACTGAAGGGATCATTCCCATAACAAAGAAATTAACTTCAGTGTTTCTTGATGTCTTAACAACTTGTTATTTGTGGATAATTTCGAATGGTCTCACTGGGTATGCTGATATCTATTGTGTACGGATTTGTGCCTCCCCAAAAGTCATATGTTGAAGCCCTAACACCAAATATGATTGGATTTGGGGATAGAGATTTTAGGAAGTAATTAAGCTTAAATGAAGTTATAAGGATGGAATCCTAATCCAGTAGGACTGGTGGCCTTATAATAAGAAGAAGATCTCTCTTTTTCTCTTTCCATATGTATGCACCAAGGAAAGGACATCTGAGCACACAGTGAAAAGGTGGCCATCTGCAAGCCAAGAGTAGAGCTGTCATCAGAACTTGACCATGCTGGCACCCTGATCTCAGATTTCCAGCCTCCAGAAATATGAGAAAATAAATTTTGGTTGTTCAAGCCACCAAGCCTAATATTTTTTATGGCAGTCCCAGAAGACTAATAAAGATTTGGTACCAGGGGTAGTTTTAGAGGAACAGAATTTTAAGAAGGAGTTTTCTGAATTGGTTCTGAGGTTTCTGGAATTGGTTCTCTAGTCTGATTGGTTTTAAAGATGCTAATGGTTCTATTTCTAGTAGTTAAGAGAGCACCGATAGTCCATGACATGTTCTGGCAAGGTATATATATAAAATATCACCATTGGATATTCCTAATCAACTAATAAGAACCAAGGAGCTGGGTGACTGTGTATATGATACTTCCTAACATTTTTGGCAAACTAACAAATATAATGAGATTGGCTAATTGCTCCTAATGTTGCTAGACAAAGTGAGGAAAGAAAAGGGTGAGCTCAGATTTGAAGTCCCAGTTCAAATGCTATATAAATCACCTGAAAACTTCTATGTGTGCTGTGAAGGAAATCCTTAATTGCTGAAAATAAAATGCAGAATTTCTTCCTGCAATTGGTTGAATTACAATGCAAATTGAACTCCTGGCCTCACAGGGTGCCTGGGATTAAAGTGAGGGCATGGTTGGGAAAGAATGAGATCCCGTAAGCTGGAATGGGGATGTGTGGGAAGACCCTGATGAAGCTGAAGACATTAAGTCCCTAAATTCTGATGGGTATTCCTTGCCAGTGAAAGCAGCCTCTCCACCCTCAGTAGTAGTAGCCTCTCTATCCCCATTTGAGGGGATTTATCCTACATTGTCCAAGAAAACTATAATGGCTTCTCCTGAGTTGATGGAAAAAGTTCTGAGTCTCTGCAGGGCCCAACTTATCACCCATCTTTGTTTTTAGATCTATAACTAGATTCGAGTTCCAGCAGCCCCATAAAGGTGAGGCACAAATGATGATGCATGAGAAGGTGCACTATGCACCAAAGAACTACATGAGTTTTCTAACTAATGCAGACAGAAATCTGGGGAAAATGTGTGGGAATGGGTATTAAGACTATGGGATGATTGAGAGTATGGGTGGAAGGAACATAAATTTGGATCAGGCCAAATATACTGATATGTGCTATTAATCAGAGATTCTGCATTTAATGTTTTAGACTGAAAAGTTATTAAAGGCTCCAATTGGTTGGTTGGCTGAAACATGGACCAAAAGGTAGACCAAAGTGAGCAAGTTAGAAAGCCAGACTAGCCTTGTAATATAGATTAAGGGATTCAAAGGCTTAGGGAAATAACAATTTTAAAGTGGGATTATCATTTTAGACCTATTCACCCACCCTGGGAGGGTCCAGAAGATATTCCTTTTATCAATACAGTGAGAAATAAATTTGTGTGGGGAGCCCTGCATTTTTAAATTGGGAAATGTAAATATAGTGGGAGTAGTTGGGTTCTGGGGTGGCAGGGGCGGAATGTCAATACAAAACTACTAAAGGCTAGGCGGGCACTGTTACCATAATAGAAAGCAGAGGTAAAGCAGCAATTGGAACAGCCTGACTGGTACAGACCTATCACATAGGCTAGTCAATCATGGTGTTCTTAGAAGTAAAATAGAGAGGAAGCTCACTAAATTCTTATTATAATATGCATAAGCAGAAAAAGTTTTAGTTTAAGTAAGCAAATGTCTAACCTGAATAATAAAAACAAAGAGTCATGGCCCCTCATTTATTCCTAGTTCTGAATCAGTATACAGACTGAGAATGAAGGGAAGGCCATGTTCTGTGAGGGAGGACCTTAGCACACTATTAACAATCTATACTGTTAATCTTTCTCTCAGCTTTTCCTAAAAATACCTATAGTGTTTTACCAGAGTGACTGTACATTGAGGAAAAGGCAATAATCAGACCTTTCAGGGACTACTGGAGACTGCTTCTAAACTGACACTAATTCACAAAACTCAAAAAGTCACTGTGGCCCACCAGATAGTGTAGGGGCTTATGAAGATCAGTGGTCAATCGAGTTTTAGCTCCAGTCTATCTCCAGTAGGCACAGTGGGTCCCCAAACCCAGCCTGTGGTTATTCCTCCAGCTCTGTAACGCATAATTTGAATAGTTATACTCCACAGCTGCCAGAATCCTCACATTGTTACCCTGACCTGTGGAATGAGGGCTATTATGATGGGAAAGGCCAAATGGAAGCCACTAGAACTGCTTCACCTAGGAAAATAGTAAACCAAAAGCATCACTTCATTCCTGGAGGGATTGCAGAGATTAGTGCCACAGTTAAGGACTTGAAAGAAGGGGTGGTAATTTCCAACACAGCCCCATTCAACTCACATACTTGGTTTGTGCAGAAAACAGGTAGATTTTGGAGAATGACAGTGGATTATCATAAGTTTAACCAGAAGGTGATTCCAACTGAAGCTATCAGGTATGGTTTCATTTCTTGAACAAATTAACACATCCTCCAGTAGGGGTATGCAGCTTTTGATCTTGCAAATGTTTTCTCTATCTTTTACTAAACAGCACCATAAACAGTATTGCTGGCAAGGTCAGCAATACACCTTCACTGTCCTACCTCAGGGGTATATCAACTCTCCACCTTGTGTCATAATTTCATTCGTAGGGACCTTAATTGCCTTCTTGTCCCAAAAGATACCATATTCGTACATTACATTGATGACATTATGCTGACTGGATCTAGAAAGTGAAAAGTAGCAACTACTTTAGACTTATTTCTAAGGCTTGCATGTCAGAGGTTGATAAATACTTCCAATTAAAGGTCAGGGGACTTCTACTTCAGTGAAATTTCTAGGGGTCCAATGGTATGGGGTATATCCATAGAAATACCCCTTCTAAAGTATATATATCTATACCTTGGATATAAGGTATATATGTAAGATAGAGATATATCACAGAGAGGTATCCAAGAGATATCCCTTCTAGGATAAAAGATAAGTTGTTGCATCTGACCCCTCCTAGAACCAAAAAAGAGGCACAATTTCTAGTAGGCCTCATTGGAGTTTGGAGGCAACATATTCCTCATTTTTGTATGTTATTCTGGCCCTACTAAGCAACCCAAAACTGCAAGTTTTGAGTGGGACCCAGAACAAAAGAAGGTTCTGTAACAGGTCCAGGCTGTCATGCAAGTTGCTCTGCCACTTTAGTTATATAATCCAGCAGAATCAATAGTGCAGCATAGGCATTTAGGATTTGGGAGCAAAGCCTGCTATCCTCTGCACATAACTTTGTCCCTTTTGAGTAACAGCTCTTAGCTTACTACTGGACCTTAGTAGAGATTGAATGCTTAACCATGGGCCACAAATTTACCATGTGACCTGAGCTGCCCATCATTAATTGACTGGAATTTTTGTATACATGAATGGGCTCATGCAGGCCCTGAAGGCACAAATAAGTTACATGAATAAATGGTCTAAATGCCATTGGTCCCCATTCCTGTTACACAAACTTTTGTCTCCCAGCCTGCACCTATGGCCTTTTAGAGTGTTCCCTAGGATCATTTGACAAAGGAAGAGAATATTCAGGCCTGATTTACAGATGCCTTTGCATGATTTGCAGACACCACCCAAAAGCAGACAGCTACAGCACTGCAACCCCTCTCTGGGACATTCCTGAAGGGCAGTGGTGAAAAGAAATCTTCCCATTGGAATGAACTTGAGGCAGTATGCCTGGTTGTCCATCTGCTTGGAAGAAGAAATGGCCTGATGTGCATTTACAAACTGATTCATTGTAGCCAAAGATTTGGTTGGATGTTCAAGGCCTTGGAAGGAACATGATTGGAAAATTAGTAACAAGAAAATTTGGAGAAGAGGTATGCGGACAGAACTCTCTGAATGGGCAAAAAATCATGAAAATTTTTCTGTCCCATATGAATATTCACCAAAGGATGAAGTCAGCAGAGAAGAACTTTAATAATCAAATGGATATAATGACTCTTTCTGTGGATACCAGTCAGCCTCTTTCCTTAGCCATCTCTGTTATCACCCAATGGACTCATGAACAAAGTAGCCATGGTGGCAGAGATGGAGGTTATTTGTGGGTTCAACAACATGGACTAACTTACCAAGGACAACTTGGCGAAGGCCACTACTGAGTACTCAATCTGCCAGCAGTGACACCAATGCTGAGTCTTGATATGGCACCATTCCCTAGGGTAATTGGCCAGTTATCTGGTAGCAGATTGATTATATTGGACTGCTTCCATGATGGGAGGGGAAGTGATTTGTTCTTACTGGAATAGACACTTACTGTGGATGTTGTGTTGCCTTCCTTTCATGCAATGCTTCTGCCAAAACTACTATCCATGAACTTATAGAATGTCTTATCCATCATCATGGTATACTACACAGCATTACTTCTGACCCCAGAACTCACTTCACAGCAAAAGAGATGCAGCAATGGACCAATGATTAAGGAATTCACTGGTCTCGTTTCCCCCATAGCCAGGATTCACAGGTGTAGGAATAAAGGGGTAGAAATGGGAGTGATATCACTCACCATTACCTCTAGTGGCTCTCCACCAAAATTTTTGCTTCTTATATCCACAATCTTGTGCTCTGCTGGACTAGAGGTCTTAATTCAAAAAAGAGGAATGATTGCAGTGGAGACACAATCCTGATTCTATTGAACTGGAAGTTAAAAGGTCTGAACAGATATGTCACCTGAACACTTTGGTTTACTTATGCCTCTGAATCAAGCGGCAAAGAAGGGAGTTACTGTGCTGGTTGGGGTAATTGATCCTGACTGCCATAGGAAAATTGGACTACTATTCCATGATGGAAGTAAGGAAGAGTATGTCTGGAATACAGGAGATCCTTTAGGGTTTCTCTTAATATTACCACATCAGTGGTTAAGATCAATGGAAAACTACAACTCAGTCTAGGCAGGACTACTTAATGGCCCAAACTTTTCAGGAATAAAGGTTTGGGCCACCCTCGCTATAACCATGACCAGCTGTGGTGCTTGCTGAAGGTAAAGGAAATACAGAATAGGTGGAGGAGAAGGGAGTTATAAATACCAGCTATGACCACATGACTAGTTATATACATAAGACTGTAGTTGTTATAAGTGTTTCCTCCATATTTTGTTATGAGTATATTTATTTGAGTATATAAACCTTTGTTTTCTTTACTGTCTTATTCTCTGGTCATATAATATAAGATGTATCAACTTTATATCACAGTATTTGAGTATTGTTAAATTAAAAAAATTTTTTTATTAAGGTATGATTGATATACACTCTTATGAAGGTTTCACATGAAAAAACAATGTGGTTACTACATTTACCCATATTATCAAGACCCCAATGCAGTCACTGTCCATCAGTGCAGCAAGATGCCACAGATACACTATGTGCCTTCTCTGTGCTACATTGTTCTCCCAGTGATCCTCAACACGATGTGCACCAAACATAATACCCCTCAATCCCCTTCTCCCTCCCCAACCGCCCTCCCATACCCCTCCCCTTTGGTAACCACTAGTTCATTCTTGGAGTCTCTGAGTCTGCTGCCATTTTGTTCCTTCAGTTCTGCTTCATTGTTATTTGAGTATCGTTAATTTTACTTCATAGTATTTAAATTAAGTGATATCAAGGAAAGAGTAGGCATCACTCCAAGAATTTACTTCCTAGGGAAGAGGTTAGTGTGATTTCAGTTGTATACAGCACAGTTGTATCATGTTAGGTAGAATTATGACCTTGTTGTTTTCTTTATTTGATGATTAATTATGGCCTAATGAGATGTGTATTGGTACCATGATGACAAGGGATGGCCTTGTGATAGTTCATCTTATGTGTCAACATGACCGGGCAATGAAGTTCTCAGATATTTGGTCAAACGTTATGTTGGCTGTGTCTGTGAGGGTGTTTGGATGTGATTAACATTTGAATTGTTAGACTGAGTAAAGCAGATTGCTCTCTCTAAGGTGGGTGGTCCTCATCTAATCAGTTGAAGGACTGAATAGAATAAAAAGGTTGATACTTTCATGAATAAGAAGGAACTTCTCCTGTCTGAATGGCTTGAACTGGGACACTGGTCTTTTCCTGTCTTTGGAGTCAAACTGAAACATTAACTCTTCTTGCATCTCAAGCCTGCCAATTTTCAAATTGGAACGTATACCTTCGACTCTCTGGTTCCCAGGCCCTTGGGCTTGGACTGAAAATTACATTGGCTTTCTTGGGTCTTTAGCTTGCCAACTGGAAATCTTGGGGCTTAGCTTCCATAACCATGTGAGCCGACTCATTATAACACCCATGTATAGACACACACACACACACACACATATATATATATATTCCTTAGTACATATGTATATAGCCTATTGGTTCTGTTTCTCTGGAGAATGCTAATACATGTATCTATCTAGCTACTTATATATCTATCCATGTTATGCACACATACACACAAACACACATATCTTAGTGCTTCAGTTAATACACCATGAAGACACATTTATGTTAATATTCTTCTAGAGTATTTGATAAAAATGACTGTATTTTATCTTATAGAAGTACCTTAATTTTTCTTTTAAATAAATATTGTCTGTGAAAGACACTGTCAAGAGAATGTGAAGATAAGTCATAGACAAGGAGAAAATAATTGCAAAAGACATTTGATCAAGGGTTATTATCCAAAATACACAAAGAACACTTAAAACTCAACAATAAGATAATGAACAGTGCAATTAAAAATAGGCAAAAAGTCTGAACAGACATGTCATTAAAGAAGATATACAGATGAAAAGTAACCATATGAAAAAATTCTCAACATTATACGTCATTAGGGAGTTGCAAATTAAAACGAGATACCACTTCATACATATTACAATGGTGAAAATCCAAAACAATGACAACACCAAATACTATTTAGGATATAAAGCAATAGGAAATCTCATTCATTACTGTTGGGCATGCAATATGGTGTAGCCACTATGGAAGACCATTTGGTAGATTCTTACAAAACTAAACATAATATTACCATATGATCCAGCAATTGTACTCCTTGATATTTACCAAAATGAATTGAAAACTTATGTCCACACAAAATCATTCTCATGGATGTTTATAATAGCTTTATTCATAGCAGCCCAAACTTGGAAGCATCCAAGATGTCCTTAAGTAGGTAAATAGATAAATAAACTGTGGTACATACATACTGACAACAGACTGTTAGTTATCATAGGGAGGGGGTGGAGAATTGGTGAAATAGTTGAAGGGGATAAAGAGGTACAAACTTCAAATTATAAAATAAATGAATCATAGGAATGGAAGTACAACACAGAGAATATGATCAGTAATACTACCATAGAGATTATAACCAGTAATACTGTAATATCTTGGTATGGTAATAGGGGTTAACTACACGTGCCATGGAGAGCATTTAATAATATATATAATTATTGAGTCACTATGTTGTACGTCTGAAATCAATATAATGTTGCATGTCAATTATGTTCCAGTAAAAAAAAATCATAAAAATACAATAAACTGTTGTACATACAAACAATGGAATCTTATTCACTGCTATAAAGAAATGAGCTACAAAGCCATGAAAAGACATGAAAGAAACTTAAATTCCTATTACTAAGTGAAAGAAGCTGATTTGAAAAGGTTACATACTGTCTGATTCCAAATATATGACATTCTGGAAGAGGCAAAACTATGGAGACAGAAAGAAGATCAATGGTTGCCAGGAGTCAGTGGGAAGGAAGTTTGTGGGAATGAATAGGCAGAGCACGAGGATTTTTAGGGCAGTAAAACTACTATAATAGTGGATATATGTAATTATGTATTTGTTAAAATTCATACAATGTACAACATCAAGAGTGAACCCTCATGTGAACTATGCACTTTGAGTGATAATGTTGTGTCAATATAGGTTAATCAACTGTAACAAATGTCCCACTCTCGTGCTGGGATGTTGGTTGTGAGGAAGCCTGTGCATGTGGAGGGTGGATTGCAAGGAGACATAAGGGAACTCTGTATATCCTGGTTAATTTTTCTGTGAGTGTAAAACTGTTATAAAATATAGAGGCTATTAAGGATAAAGAAGAAACAAAATAAATATCTAATTATTAAATCAGTATTCTTTCCAATTTTTTCACTTCAATAAATAATACTAGCTAAATTTTTATATATTCTTTAGTTTTTTTATGGTACAGTTTTAAGAATGGAATTGCCATGCCAAAGGAATTGGATTATTATTATTATTTTTGGTTTAATTTGCCACACTATCCATTTCAAAAGATGTATGAATTTACATTCAGGCCAGAAGTTTAGGAAAGTACATGTTGCTTAAGATGCACACATTTTCTTAAGTTTATATGTTCCAGGCTTTGGCTTACCCCATCCCATAAGTTGATGTGCTTTTTCAGCCAACTGCTTTTCGCTACTGCTTTTAATAACTATTTGTTAACTATTTGTTGGTGATTCCACCAAGGGAAAGAAACTATATTTTCACTCAATTCTGATTAAAATAAGTTTAGGTGACTTGTAGAAGATGCCAAAATCTGCTCCCATGAGATCAATGTTAAGACCATAAGTCTGTTCTTCAAAGTATTTTGATGGTAATCAGTTAGTGAGGTAGAGGAAAAGATTTTCAGTTCCAGATTATTTCTTGAACACATCCATTTATAAACTCTTTATCTCAACATCCCAGTGAAATAACAAGTGGAATACAAAAATAAAATCTTTTGCACCTGGAAATTCAGGACACATGCCATCAATACAAATACCTGGATGGTATAAAGTGGATGGAAATAGGTAAGTGATATAGTTTATTGTAGCTTCACAACCAGCCACCCAAAGAGGTGGGCAAATAACAGTTGATTACCTCTAGAACTCCAAATAGTACCAAGATCAAAGGAAGTTCAGGCTAGAAGAAACAGTTAATGGATAAAGACTCCATTAGTTAATTGTAAAGTAGAACACCTGTGCCAATCCTGGCTTTTAGAAGGAATGATTCAGGAATTTGCCAAAAGGCTAATGCCATGGGTGTAGCTCTTTAAAAAGGGTATTGAGATGTGAAAAACTTTCAGAGTAAGTGTTGATTTCAGAGAAGAAGCATTACTGTAGGTAATGTTTAAGTTCCAAGTAGATGGGAAACCCCCATGTAGAAATAAACTACTTTTACATTCCTTAGGAAAGCTTGCCACGTGCATTAACCCTTTCCTTTCCACATCACTATTGGAATGTTGACTCCTACAACTGAAATTTGTATTAATAGAACAAGACAAGGGTTTCCAGTTAGCTTGAAGAAATACACTCTAGTTATTAATTTAGAGCTGCATCTACAAATATGAGCAAATAATTAAGAAGTGACTAAACTTTAGAGGAAAAGAAATGGCATGAAAAGAGGAACTAAATTCAACAAAAAAAATAACCAACATACTAAGGAAACAATACAGAACATAGAAAAAAATTAATATGGATACTTAATAGCTTTAGTGTGTTTTTTTCTCCAGCTTTATTGAGGTCTAATTGGCAAAAGATATTGTGTATACTTAAAATGTACAACATGACGATTTGATACATGTATACACTGTGAAATGGTTACCAGAATCAAATTAATTAACACATCTATTATGTTAAGTAAAATAAGTCAGACAGAGAAAGGCAAATACTGTATGATCTGCTTATATGTAGGATCTAAAAAAGTCAAATTCATAGAAACAGAGAAGAATGGTTATTGCTAGGGTTGGGGAGGTGGCAGAAATGGGCGACTATTGGTCAAAGGGCACAAACTTTCAAATGCAAGATAACTAAGTTCTAGAGATCCAATGTACAGCCTGGTGCTATGGTTACTTGAAATTTGCTAAAGGATTAGATCTTATGTTCTCATAAAAAAATAGATTCAGAGAAACTTGAGTTCCAATGTTCACAATACAGGTCAGATTTCTCTGAAAAGGAAAAGGAAAACCTGAGTACT
Source organism: Manis pentadactyla (assembly GCF_030020395.1). NCBI lineage: Eukaryota > Metazoa > Chordata > Mammalia > Pholidota > Manidae > Manis > Manis pentadactyla. The sequence continues at coordinate 114,895,042 of NC_080038.1, read as the reverse complement.
TGGAAATTGCTGAAATTTAGCAAATTAATATTAGAGAATTTAGTAAGGTGGTTGAGTAATGAATCAATATGCAAAAGTCAATAAACTTCTTATAAAGTAAAACAAACAACAACCAGCTAAGCTATGTAATGGAAAACAAATGTCATTTATAATAAAAACAGTGACAACAAAAATCAAATGCCTAAAAATAAATTTAACAAGAATATGCATGAACTGGGACTTGGTCCAAGATGGCAGTGTAGGAAGACTCTAAAGTCACCTCTTCCCGGAGACATTACTAAATCTATACCTATATAATAGGGCAATTTCTCTTGAAGAAAAACTGAGGGCTAATTGAACTGTTTCTACACAACAAAGGATAGAGAGACCACATAGAGAATGGCTGGAGAGATGGAAACTTGGCAATGATGAGAAGCCCACCTCTGATGCTATGAATGTCACCAGGGAGGGATATTACTGAGGGACACATATGCAGATTTGCCTACCCAAGTGCACAGCAAAAAACAACCAACCAACCAACCAAATACTAAACATGGTTTAAAGGGCACTTAGAATATAAATGAAAGAAACCCATTTACTAAGACTGGCACATCTGACAAACAGCTGGGAAACTGCTGGAACTCTTTTGGGTTGGAGGTGCTGGCAAATACCATTATTTATGTTCCCTTTCCACCTTGATAGCACAGATGGCAGGAAGGAATGGATGCTCTAGCCAGCCTGCCACCTCAGTGAGCCCCAGCCCCTAGCCCACACCAGCTCCACCCATTCCTCCAAGGTGACCCTGTCTGTGAGCAAGAGTAACACCATCTTGACATATCTGCCATGATGACCCATGACTCACTTTACCCCTCCCCACATCCTATATTTACTGCAAACAGGAAGCATTCCATAGATAGGATCTTAAGATAAGGTTAAGATGTCATCCCTGCTTTGATTAAACACAAAGACGGCTACCCTGCATGCAAATCCTTTCTCCTAGCTTCTATGAATTAGCCTCCCTAAACACAAAGTGATGTGGAGCTCTAAGCATCTGTGTCTGCCCAGGACAAGTTTTTGTAGGTTAGCTGCCATCAATAAATGTCTGTGGTATAGAAGCTGGACGTGTCAGCCTCTTTTTTTGGTCTCATAGTCACCTTTGGCCTTCAGGGGTTGGTTTGCTTATATCTCCCCCAAGTGGAACACATACCCCTGCCCTGTGTCTGCTCAAGCTCCATGTGTCCCACCAAGGCAGTACCACCATGGTGCACAATGGACACCCCTAGCCTGTGCCTACTATAGCTCCAGCCACCTTGCCAAGATAGCCTGGGGGCAAAGTACCCTTGAAGAATCCCAGACTGCTCTCATTTTAAGTCCTGCCATCTTTCCAGGACACCTGCTATGTAGAATGCCCCAGGAAGCCCTGGCCTATGCCCATAGCAGCTTTAGCTGCCCCACCAGGGTGCTCCCTGAGTGGAATATTCCAGGATCCCATGGCCTGTGCATATTCTAGTTCCAGCAATCCCAGTAGGGCACCCCCTCTTTGGAGCACCCTGAGATCACTTAGCCCATGACTCCATCAGATCCTGCCATCTTACCAAGACAGGCCCAGTGCAGAGCACCCTGGGAACCCTCAGCCCATACCCAGTTCAGCTCCAACTGTCCCACCAGGATGCCCCCTGCATGGAGTTTCCTGGGACCCCTACCTACACCCAGTATACCTCCAGCCAGCCAGCCAAAAAGCTGCCAGGCACACACAGTCTATACTAAGGTGACATTACTATACAAGGCCATTCCTTCAAGACTGGTAGTTGACTAATTCATATAAATAAACAAAGGAAGTCAAACCAAATGATAAGATATAAGAATATTCTGTAAATGAATGAGCAAGAAAAATTTTCAGGAAAAGAACTAAATAAAACAAAGATAAGAAATCTAATTGATAAGGAGTTTAAATCAATGGCTATAAAGATGTTCACCACACTTGAGAGAAGAGTGGATGACTCAGTGAGAACTTCAACAAAGATAGAAAGTATAAAAAAGAACCAAAAAGAGTTGAAAAATATAATAAATGAAATGGAAATTACATTAGTGGGAAACTACACTAGCAGCAGATTAGAGGATGCAGAAGAATGAATCAGTGACCTGGAAGACAGGGTAATAGAAAGCAACAAAGCCAAACAGCTAAGAGTAAAAACAGTTTAATAGAATGAGGATAGGTTAAGGAATCTCTAGGATAACATCACACATACCAGAATTTACATTTAGGATCCTGGAAGGAAAAGAGAGAGAGGAGTGAGAGAAAGAAAGGGGCAGAAAATTATTTGAAGAAATAATAGCAGAAAACTTCTCTAAATTGGGGAAGGAAACAGACATCCAGGTCAAGGAATGAGAGAGCCCCAAACAATATGAACCCAAGGACATCCACACCAAGAAACATAATTTAAAAAATGACAAAAATCTATAAAAAGAAAATCTTAAAAGCAACAAGAGAAAAGCAACTAGCTACATACAAGGGAAACTTCATAAGGCAATCAGCTGATTTTTTAGCAGAAACTTTGAAGGACGGAAGGGAGTGATGACATGAGATATTCAAAGTGCTGAAAAGAAAAAAACAACAACCAATACTCTACCTGTAAGGTTATCATTCAGAATGGAAGGAGAGAAAAGAGTTTCCCAAAGAAACAAAAGTCAAGTGAATTAATCACTACTAAACTGGCCTTACAAGAAATGGTAAAAGGGTTTCCTCTAAGCAGAAAAGAAAAGCCCTAACTGGAGGTAAGAAAAATATGAAAATAAAGATTTCACTGGTAAAAGCAAGCATATAGTAAGGGTAGTAAATCGATCACTTATAAAGCTAGTATGAAAGTTAAAAGACAAAGGAGTAAAATCAATTATATCTTATGTATCTTTTATATATAACATAAATTATATTATTAGGATGTTCTAAATGAACCTCTTGGCAACCACAAACCAAACATCTATAAGAGATACACAAAAAATGAAGAGAAAGGAATCCAAGTATATCATTAAAGAAACTCATCAATCACAGAAGAAAAGAGCTAGAGAAGAAGAAAGGAACAGAGAGAGAAAAGCTATAAAGAAAAACCACAAAACATTTAACAGAGTAGCAATAAGTACATACCTATCAATAATTAAGAGTAAATCATCTAAATACTCCAATCAAAAAGCATAAAGTGACTAAATGGATTAAAAATGAAGACCCATCTATATGCTGCCTACAAAAGATTCACTTCAGACCTAAAGACACATACAGATTGAAAGTCAAGTGAAGAAAAAAGATATTCCATGCAAATGGAAGTGAAATAAAAGCTGGGATAGCAATACTTAGATAAAAGAGACTTTAAAATGAAGATTGTAAGAGACAAAGAACATCATTACATAATGATAGTGGGATTAATCCAACAAAAGGATATAACAATGGTAAATATCTATGCACTCAATATGGTAGCACCTAAATATATACAGCATATATTAACAGACATAAAGGGAGAAATTGAGAGTAATATAATGATAGCAGGGAACTTCAATGCCTCATTTACACCAGTGGAGAGATCATCTAGCAGAAAGTCAGTAAGGAAACAGTAACATTGAACAACACTTCAGACCACGTAGACCTAACAGATATATAGACAACATTCCATCCAAAAACAGCAGAGTACACATTCTTCTCAAGGACACATGGAATATTTTCCAGGATGGGTCATATGTTAGACTATAAAACAAGTCTCAATACATTTAAGAAGATTAAAATCATACCAAGCATCTTCTCAGACCACAAAGGTATGAAACTGGACATCAATCTGTGGAAAATACTGGAAAAAACAGGAACATGTGGAAGCTAACCATCTACTAACTACCCAATGGGTCAGTCAAAAAATACCTGAAGAGAAATGAAAATAGGAACATAATGTATCAAAATCTTTGGGATGCACCAAAAGCATTTTTAAGAGGGAAGTTTCTGGTAATATAGGCCTACTTCAAGAAACAAGAAAAATCTCAAATAAACAATCTAACCTTATACCTAATGTAACCAGAAAAAGAACAAAGTCCAACATTATTAGAAGGAAGGAAATAATAAAGATCAGAGTGGAAATAAATGAATTAGGGACCAAAAAAACAATAGAAAATGTCAATGAAATTAAGATCTGATTCTTTGAAAAGATAAACAAAATTTATAAACTTATAGCTAGATTCATCAGAAAAAAAGAAAAGACTCAAGTAAGTAAAATCAGAAATGAAAGAGGGTAATTTACAACTGACTCCACAGAAATACAAAGGATTAAAAAATAAAACAAAAAATTATATTCTAACCACTGGACAACCTAGAAAAAATGGATAAATCCCTACAAACATACAATCTTTCAAGACCTATTCAGAAATAAATAGAAATTATAAACAGACTGATTAGTAGCAATGAAATTGAATTGGGGAAAAAAACTCCCAATAAACAAAAGTGCCAGACCAGGTATCTTCACAGATGAATTCTACCTAACATTTAAAGAAGAGTTAATACCTATGCTTCTGAAACTATTCTAGCAAATAGAAGAAAAAGGGATTCTTCCCAATTTATTCTACAAGGTCATAATTACCCTGATACCAAAATCAGACAAAGAAAGATCATTACAAAAAGAAGAGAACATTACAAGCCAATGTTCCTGATGAACATAGATGCAAAAATCCTCAACAAAATATTAGCAAATCAAATTCAACAATAAATTTAAAGGATCATTCAACACATTCAAGTGGGATTACTTCCAGGGGTGCACAGACAGTTCAATATCTGCAAATCAATCAATGTATTATGCCACATTAACAAAATGAGGTTACAAATCATACGATAATCTCAATAGATGCAGAAAAAATATTTGAAAAATTGAACATCTATTCATGATAAAAAGTCTCAGCAAAGTGGGTTTATAGGGAATATACATAAACATAATAAATGCCATATATGACCAACCCACAGCTATCATCATACTTAGTGTTGAAAAACTGAAAGTTCTTCCTTTAAGATCAGAAACAAGACAAAGATGCTCACTCTTACCACTTTTATTCAACCTAGCATTAGAAGTCCTAGCCACAGCAATCAGAAAAGAAAAAGAAATAAAAGACATCAAAATTTGTAAGGAAGAAGTACAATTATCACTATTTGTAGATGACATAATAGTATATACAGAAAGACTACCACAAAACTTTTAGAATAAATGAATTCAGTAAAATTGTAGATAAAAAATTAATATATAGAAATCTGTTGCATTTCTCTATAACAATAGCTAAGAAGCAGAGAAAATAAGAAAATAATCCCATTTAAAATTGTATCAAAAAGAATAAAATACCTAGGAATAAATTTAACCAAGGAGGTGAAAGATCTGTACTCTGGAAATTATAAGACCTTGATGAAAGAAACTAAAGATGACAAATAAATGATCATGAAATAGAATAATTAATATTTTTAAAATGTACATACTATCCAAAGCAATCTACATATTCAATGCAATGTCTATCAAAATAACAGTAGTGTTTTTCACAGAATTAGAACAAGTAATCCTAAAGTTTCTATGGAGCTACAAAAGACCCCAAATAGTTAAAGCAATCTTGAGAAAGAACCAAGCTGGAGGTATCACAATCAAGATTTCAAACTGTACTACATAGCTATAGTAATCAAAACAAGGTATTGGCACAAAAATAGCATTAATATAATATTAATGTATTTAGATTCCTACTTCATATCACACATCAATATAAAATATCAATTGCAAATAGGTTGCAGATCTAATAGTCAGAGGTTAATAAAATAATTTCTGTAGAGGATGATATAGGGCATTTTAGTGAGCTTACAGTTTTCAAGAATTTCTTAAACAGGACACAAAAAATGCTAACTATAAAGGGAAAGAAATGACAACAAATTGGACCTCATTTTAATTGAGAAAATTTGCTTATCAAAAAAAAACACAATTGAGAGGGTGAGAAAACAAGCCAGAGTGAGAGACAATATTTTTAATATTTTGTAATTTATGCATATGTCCTAAAAGCATTTGTATCCAGAAGACATAAAGAACTCCTAAAAATCAATAAGGCTAAAGACATTCAACTGGAGTCCAAAGTGTGTGAAGTACTGTAAACAGGCACTTCACAACAGCACATAGACAAATGGTCAATAAATAAATGAAAAGGTCCTTAAATTTATTACCCATTATAAAAATGCAAATTAAATGACATTGTTACACCATTACACACCCACCAGAATGCTAAATGAAATGAGTAAAATGAAAAAGTAAAAAGTTCTATCAAGGATTACAAGTAACTGAAACTCACATATTCTGCTGGGAATATACATTTTTACAACCATTTTGGGAAAGTTTGGCAATAGTTACATACAGCAGTATGATGAACTTAACAAATGTAATGTTAAGTGAAAGAAACCAGATAACAAAGGGTATATACTGTATGATTCCATTAATATAAGTGCAACAAAATATGACATTAGAAGTCAGATTGGTAGTTACTATTGACAGGTGTATTGTGAGTGAGAGAGCATGAGTGGTGCTTCTGGGCCATATGTAACACTATGATTCTTGATCTGGAGGCTTGTTACATGGATGTGTTTAGTTCGTTAAAAATTACTGAGGTGAACACTTATGATATGTACTTTCTTGAAATATTATACTTTAATATCCTGCTAATATGACATACCAACAAGCACTAATCTTACACCTCTCTCCCAATCTCCATCATTAGCTTTGAAATGCCAAAGCCCATAGTCATGGTGAAAAGCAGTTTAGCAGCCATTGGAAGAGTGAAAATCAGGTTGAAACTCTTTCCAAAACCCCCTTTCCACAAATTGCTATTATTTGACTTGTCTGACAGTTCCATGGATAATCCCAGTTTTAAGATTTATGTTTACTTGACTTGATCCAGAGCTAACCCAGGGTGAAAAGCCTTTTCCTCAGGGGTAATTGCTGAAACCAATCACAGGGAAGTCATTAACTTTGCAGCTGCCTGAGGTTGTAGCTAACAGTTGAGGCAAACAATAGACTAATGATTAAATTTAAAAAGAAATGCTGGGGAATGAGGTCGATAGGGACATTGAAAAGCTCTGACACAATCCTGGACATTTAGAAGACTATGTTCATGCCCAAGGCTGTATGCAGCTGGCACATGCTCAGGAAAGACTCGAGAAGACACTAAGCTTTCAACTCCGGCTGAACTTGAGGTTCTGCATGAGCAGGAAAGGAAAGCCAAAGCAGAACCCAAAATTGAGTGTTGATATTGTCCCTCAATATGTACACTGAGCCCCTGGAAAAGACTGGTCCAAATGTTTAATGAAATCTTCGTCCAGTCATTAGCTGACCAACAGGAAAACCAGCAGAGACTTCAGTGGCTGCACACGAAAAAGAATATAGACTTTACAGAATTAGGTCAGAAATGTCAGTAAATAAGTAACACTGAGACAAGGACCATGGGCTTAGACAGAGTAGGGTGAAGGCCTCTGGAAAAAGCAAGGCAAGATATTACCTTCATGTTACAAAGCAATGTAACAATGTAAAGTCCCTATCGAAACTCTGTGTTCAGCATTATGCAAAGTCAAAGTCACACTAATTCTCTATGGTAAAGATACTAGACTAGGAATATTAGACATATTCAGTGAGATCAGTTAAAGATCAAAAGGCCAGGAGCAACTTGGCCTAGAGTGTTTGAGTGTTCCACAAATAAAGAAGGGTATCTCAGCATAACCTGTGACTTCACTGTAAACAGCTCTAGCAAACAGACAACAACCCAGCCCACCTTGAGGGCAGGGCAGGTGGTACAGGTCCACACCCTAAGCCCTCAATTCCCCAAAATCCTCAACTGCCTATAAATCTCCTAGACAACGCACCACCTCGGCCTCTCTTGTCCCCTCCTGGCCTGAGCCAGTAGCTCTTTCCTCTCACTTAATTTATAAATAAAAGCCTCTGCCCTGGCTCTCCTACCTTGGGTGTTTGCTAAGTTCATTCTTTGACTCCACAAACAAGAACCCTGGCATCAACACCACCACCAATAAATAATAGCAAACCTGTAGAGAGAGGTCCATAAAAGAAACCACAATAAATTTAAGTGTTCTCCAATTATGATGGAGTGAACTTGGAAATCAATAACAGAGGGAAATTTGGAAAGTTCAAATTTATGTGAAAATTAAACAACACATTTCTAAGTAACCAGTGGATCATAGTAGTAATCACAAGGGAAATAAGAAATTACTTTGAGAGGAATGAAAAATTGAACACAATATACTAAAACTTACGGGATTTAGGAAAACAGTGCTTTAGAGGGAAATTTACCTCAAATCAATAACCTAAGCTTTCACCTTTACAAGCTAGAAAATGAAGAATGAATTGAATCCAAAATATGCAGAAGGAAGGGTAAGAATGGAAACAGAGAATGAAAAACAAGAGAGAAAATCAAAGAAACCAAAACTTGATTGAAAGATCAACAATACTGACAGAACTTTAGGTAGACTGACCAAGAAAAGTACTCAAATTACTAAAACGAAGAATAAAGGAGGGGAAATTCCTATTCACTTCTCAGAAATAAAAAAAGATATAAAGGAATACTAAACAATTATATTTCAACAAATTAGATAACTTTGATGAAACATTTTCTTAGACAGAAAGTACTGAAATAGAAAACTTGTATTGATGCATAGCAAATAATTGAACTAGTTATCAAAAAATTCCCACAAGGAAAAGTCCACAATCGGATGGCTTCACTGGTGATTCCTACCAAATGGTAAAGGAAGACTTAACTCTAATCCTTTACAAACTCTTCTATAAGAGAGAACAGGGATTATGTGCAACCCATTCTGTAAGTCCAGTATTATCCAGATCACAAAATCACATGAAAAGAAAACTGCAGACCAATACCATATGAACATAGACATGAAAATCCTCAACAATGTACTAGCAAACAATCCAGAAATATATAAGGAGTATATATACATATGTGAAATATACTATATAGGTATATGTTACATATAGTTCTATATTATATTACTCTCTCTATAGGTATATGTTACATATAGTTCTATATTATATTACTCTCTCTCTATATATTATATTATATGAAGCTTATAAACCATGACCAATGGGGATTTTTTAAAGCCAGGGTTAGTTGGTTGGATGGTTGGTTTAATAACCCTAATCAGTGGAATACACCATATCAATAGAATAAAAAATAAAACCTTCATGAGCATCTCAATAGACACAGAAAAATCATTTAACAAATCTTACATCCTTTCATGATAAAAACTAGGAATACAAAGGGACTCACTGAGCCTGAAAAGGGACATCTACAAAATTACCACAGCTAACATCATACTTAATGATGAAAAACTCAAAGCATTTCCCCTAATATCAGGAACAAGACAAGTATGTCTACTCTCATAGCCTCTATTTTATTTGTAGTTACAGAGAGAAAAATTGAGCAAGAAAAATAAATAAAAGGCATCCAGATTGTAAAGAAAGGAGTAAAACTGTCTCTACTTATAGAGAACATGATCTTATAAAATCTTGAGGAATCCACTCAGTCCCTTATAAAACAAAACAAAAGAAAGGAAAAACTTCAGGAAGGTTACAGGACCCAAGGTCAATATGTTGGGAAGGAAAGGACTCGGCTCCGTGTCATAGGGAAGTCAGATATAGGGGGATGAGAGACCAAAGTCAAGAAAGCAAAGTTAAGTTTTAATACACTCTACACAGAGTAACAGAGCAGGCCTGCCTAAGATCAGACAGGCAGGCATGGATGCTCATGCTAAGGCTTCTTTAATGTGGTTTTTGGCAGGGCAGAGAGGTCCTTGATTGACAGTGGTTAGCTCTCTAGGCTTGTTCTGATTGGTGAAATGGGAACTGTGCTGTGCCTGTGCCTCTATGTTTCTTATCTGGGGGACCCTGGACATTTCCTGAGTCACTCTTGAACCCTGTGGCTTCATCTGATTAACTCTCTCAGTCTTTTCTGGCTTTCTCGTTCTATTTGATCAACTCCCTGAGTCATCTTTGGGGGGCCCTTTCTCCTTTCCATCCTGCTCATTTCTCTCTTTCTGCCTAATAAATATACAAAAATCAATTATTTTCTCTATGATAGCAATTAACAATTTGAAAATGAAATTCAGAAAATTCTATTTACAATAGCATCAAAAGAATAAAATATTTAAAAATTAATTAAGGAGGTGCATGACTGGTACACTGAAAATAAAGAGGACCTAAATAATGGAAAGGTATCCTATACTCATGGTTGGGTAATTTAATATTGTTTAAGTGGCAATACTCCTCAAACTGATTTAACAGTTCAATACCACTTTTTCATCACACCATATACAAAAATTAACTCAAAATGAATCAGACACTTAAATGTAGAGGCTGAAACTGTAAAACTGCTAGAAGAAACCTTAGACATAAAACTTCATGACCCTAGATATGGCAATGGATTCTCAGATATGACATCACAAACCAGAGCAATGAAAGAAAAAATTGATAAATATGAACTTCATCAAAATTTTAACACAGAACTTTTTTCTGTGATTCAGAGGACAGTATCAAGAATGTGAAAAAACAACCCACAGAATGGGAGAAAAATATTTCCAAGTCATATATGTGATAGGGGAATTGTATCCAGAGTGTATAAAGAACGTTTAAAACTGAAAAACAAAAAGACAACCCAATTAAGAAATGAGCAAAGAACATGAATTAACATTTCTTCAAAGATGATTTACTAAGGGTTATTAAGCACATGAAAAGATGCACAATATCATTCATTATTAGGGAAATATAAATCAAATCCAAAATGAGACACCAAATTCATATGCACAAGGATAGCTGTAATGAAAAAGACTGAGTATAACAGGTGTTAGTGATGATGTGGAGAAACTGGAACATTCATATGGCGCTAAATTGCTCATGAATTCATGAATGCTCCCACATGTAAATGGTATAGCTGCTATGGAAAACAGTTTGGCACTTCCTCAAAAAGTTAAACCTGAAGTTAACATATGGCCCATCTATTCCATTCTTAATTATATACCTAAGAGAATGGAAAACATACAGTCACACAAAAACTTGTACAAGAATGTTCATAGAAGCATTATTCATAATCATCAAATAGTAGAAACAAAACCTAAATATTTATCAATAGATGAATAGATAAACAAATGATGGTAAAACCATAGAGTGGAATATTACTCAGTAATAAAGAGATATGCAATACTGATACATTCTACAACACTGATGAAGTGTGTAAACATGCTAAGCAAAAGAAGTTGGAAACAGAAGGCCTCATATTATATGATTCCATTTATATGAAGTGTCTAGTATAGAAAAATCCATAGAGACAGAAAGTAGATTAATGGTTGCCAGGGATGGTGTGAGGGGGTAACTGGGAAAGACTGCCAAGTTATATGGGATTTTTTATGAAGATGATAAAAATGTTCTGGAATTAGATTGTGTTGATCATTGTATGGCTTTGTAAATATAGTAAAAACAACTGAATTTTCCACTTGATATGTGAATTATATGGTATGTATAGCATATATCAATAAAAAGTTATTGTTTGAGAAAAATATGTACTACACTGCTTTTATTAGTTAATAGACTGGTGTGATTATGATGAATATATGTTGGTAAGGGAATAGTGAAAGATGAGGCCAGAATATTTTGCTGCAGTGATTCTGAAGGTAAAATTCTAAAGTCATCAAAGTATTTAATGACTTCTATCACTGCTGCTGCTGTTGTTATTATCATTTTTTCCCTTTGGAATTTTTTTATTGGAATATAGTTGATATATAATATTGTATTGATTTCAGATGTACAACATAGTGACTTGATCATTACATGCATTACTAAATGTTCAACACAGTAAGGGTAGTTACCTCCTGTTACATACCAAGACATTACAATATTATTGGTTATCATTCATTTTTATTTTTACTATTATTATATTACAGAGGTTTAGTAAGAATAATAAATCATTAAACAGAAATGACAACTCTAGCTGTTGAAAATGAGGAAGTATTTTCATTATTTGCATATTATATGATATATATCATATTAAGTGATATATATCATTTTCCAAGATTTAAAAGAAATGAAAAACCTAGAAATAAACTTACCCTGTAAGCCTTGGGATTTATGTGAAGAAAAGCCAAAAATTGACAATTATGATTGAAGACAAATAAATGCAGAGGCAGATTGTAATTCTGGGCAGCAACCCTGAATGACTTTAAATTGTTAAATATTTTGAAAATAATTTATGAGTCCAGTGTAATTTTTATTCCAATGCCCTGAAGAATTTATGTTGGAATATTACAGAAAGATTCTAAGGATCAACTGGAGGAAGAAACAGTGAGACCAGCCAAGAAAATTTTTAAAGGAAAAGTAATTAGAGCAGCTTCATCACATTACATATCCTAAGTTCTCCTCCTTTTTACCCCTGCCTTACTCCAAACTACAGTAGCCATGAAGATGTGGAAGTGGTACAAGAATCAATATATAGGTCAATGGGAAGAATAGTGTAGCAGACAAACAACCACCGCCACTACTACTACCGTCACCAACAGCAACAAAACCCTTGATTTGATAATGAATTTAGAATATGACCAATATAACCTTATAAATCAGTGGAGGGAATAGAAGGATTAATCAGTAAGTGGTGCTGGTGCAATTATTTAAATATTTGGAAAATAAATTTATATCCCAATTATATCTCTTACATCAAATTCATTAACGAATTGCATACAAAAAAATAGTTTAAAGGCTAGGAAAAAATAATTCAAATAGTAATGTAATTCTAGCTGAGAAGCTACTTTCTGAGTGTAAATTAATGGAAAAATCCACCAAAGAGAAAACTGATAAATGACTCCATGAAAATTAAAACCGTATGTACATAAAAGGTACCTCACAGATGGTTTCTGCCATGGGTTTGCAGTGGAAGATTGGTAGGGCTTGACTTGTGTTTTGAAAAATCACTGTGACTAATTTGTGGAGAATGGATTCTAGAAGAGCAAGCATTGGAAACAGAAAGACAAGCTAGCAGAGAACTGCAGTAATTGAGGAGAGAAATGATTCTGGCTTGGGCTAGGAGAAAATGGAGATGGTTAAAAGAGGCAAGATTTGGTACAGTTTGAAAATAGATTTGTATGTCTAGAGCCATGGCAGTGCAGGTAATTAAGGAAATAAGATAGAGGGGTAGTCAAGGTGAGTAGAGGGCTTTTAATATATGGTAAAGATTTGAACATACTTATAACCTGAAAGGAAAGAGCCAATCAAACAAGATGCTGAAGTTCGGGAAAGAGGAATACACTTGATAGAGGAAAGAATGTATGGGAGGCAGTGATAATGGGTGGGATACAGAGCACACCTAAATGAATTCTCTTTGACAAGAAGGAAGCACACTTCATGTGATGACATGGTGAAAACACGAAAAAGAGGGGTACAGGATATTACTATGTTTGTAGATGGTAGACAAAGAAGGTGAAGAAATCCATGCCTAAACACTTCTGTTTTCTTTGTAGTGGGGCAAAGGTGCATTAAGGGCAGAGCCATACAGGGCCCTCACTCACACGGGGGCCCTGCACTTGGGACTTAATACTCTGTAATTGCCTTCTTGAAGTTCTTAATTATTTTTCCTCTGGATTTGTTTTGTGAGGGAAGGCCCGTGGGAAAGTGGGGCATGTGCCCTGGTCTTGGATGGTTGGGTCAGGCCTGCCTCAGCCCATGCTTGCCACTGCTCCTGCTCTGCCTCCCCACCTCCCCCCGACTGATGCTTCACTGCTGGCTCCCCTGCCCCTGCCCACTCACCGCTGCCACCCTCTGACAGGGGCAGAGGCCTGAGTATGAGCATGTTGAAGGTCGGGGTCAGCGGTGATCATCCCATTCCTTAAGTGGTGGGGCAGGGCCCTGGGTAACTATGAGTGTCTACATTTGTCCCAGGAGTATCCCTGTACCTGAGGGAATGTAGCATTATATAGTAATTAAAAGAGCATCACTGACAAGTTGAGACAGAGACTGCAGAAGGAAGAAAAATGCTTTCATCTTCCTTTTTGAACAAGGGTCCTGCAGTTTGCATTGTGCACTGAGCCCTGCAAATTATGTCGCCAGGCTAGATTAGGGCTCCTGAAGAGGGCAGTTAAAGTTTGGAACAATGAATGCCTCAATGGAATGGGAGATGGAGTATATAATAGGATTTCCATGCAATGTTTGTGGAACTTGGATTGATGCTAATTTACATTGTTACGTGTCATCTTTCTGGAAGCATTCAGCATCAATGTATCCATTGCTGGTGATTTCAGAATGAATGTGCTAGAAATACAATACTGACATGAAGGAAGCAGCCTTTGTGTGATTAATATGGCTTCATTTAATGGAAGTGCTACTTAGCAAAGATTCTTTGAAAGTGTTGACCCTTGCATCAAACGTGAGAGTCCTCACATTTCTGCGGTATTCATGTAGTAAACATTTTTTCATTTAGCTTTGCAAGGCTATGTGGTTTAGATATTTCATCATCTCTGGGTGACTCTCTCCAACTGTAGGATAATGGAGGGTATAGATTCTGTTCTGACTTTTGTGATATTTGGGCACTATCAGTGATTTTACATTAGGCATAGTGGAAAATAAAAACAGCGTTTCATTGCAAATTTCAGTCTGTTTCTCAAAGACCCGAGGAAGAAGCCCAACCATTTAAGATCAGAAAGATTTGCTTTAGTCCAGAAAGTCAATGACTCTTTTGAAACATAAAAAAAGAAACATCTTTCTTTTAATCTTAAACTGGAAATCTCCATTAAAATCACAAAGTTCCCTTGCTTGACAGAAGCAACAGGATTTGAGAGGAGGTAAGTATAAACATTAATTTGGGATTTGCAAACTAAGATCAACGCTTGCTTTTTGGTTGAGGCCATTTATTTGTTTCACTTCACCCACAGTTCCTTTAGATTGGGGAAGATAGGGGTATAAAAAATGCAATTTCTCAGTGATGTTACTCTGAACTACTTGATTATGTTGTTAGCTCTTCAACCAGGAATATGTACAGTGACCTGCCTGATTCGCTGTGCACACATGCTTTCTTTCTTGCTTTTCTAGAAAGGCATTAGTTTCCATGACTTGTGACCAAAAACATTATCAAATGGAAAGTGTTTAGTGCCTCAGAGAAGATTGTTTTTGGTTTTACTTGAGTTGTTAGATGCTGGGCCTGAATTTCAAAAGTCTGACTTTTTCCAAGGAGAAGAGTAGTTGAAGAAGCAAACAAGTTGAGTACTCACTGCTTTAAGCTGCTCTCTGCATCAATGTGCAATTTATACATGAAGCCAATATAGTAAGTTTATTGTATCTTTGTGGTCAGATCTCAGCCCCTACTAATGGCAGATTCATCCATATCTCCTCCTTTAGAACAAATACGTGGAGCAGCAACATATGACATGAAGAATTCAATATTAGGGCAAACCTGATTGTAATTCTTCTCTAACTTTTTATCCTAGGTCAAGCAACTGGGTATCTACTTGGTCCCCAAGACTCTGTGTATCACTAAGCTACCAAGTCTTGAGGGATGGGGCCCTTGCCTTGTTCTTGCCAGTTCTGACCCCAACCTACATTCCTATGACTGAAGCCACATTACCAGATACCTGACTTTCTTTGGTTCTGCCTGCCAGCTTATATCTTTGAATAATGTGTCCCTAAACTCTTTGTAGTTATGCTCTGTACAATCGTTGGGAAAGTCTTTTACCTACTGCTACCATATGTCAACAGTTTGTCTATGCCAGATGATGGTTATTGTATGGTCGACCCTTGAACAATGTGAGTTTGAAATGTATGGGTCCACTCACGTGGTGATTTTTAAAAATAAATACAGTATCTGTAATTTGATGGGTGACATGGTCCATAGAAATGGAAAAGGGAAAACTCTTTAAAAAAATTGCATGCAGTGGCCAGTAGGGGGATCAAAATACATCCTTAGTGGTAGTAATATCAGGCTCTAAACACCAAACTAACCGGCCACCATCTTGACTAAGGCTGAAACATTAGAAACTGAGAGGAAAGGAGGATCCAAGTCCTCGGTCAGTCAGCCCAGAGGAAGGAGGTGGGGAAACCTTTGCCCCTTTCCAGTGTGCCCCTCCCCGCCCAGGGTTAATCCACCTGCAGGCAGGTGTCAACCTTGGCAGGAAGAAGTAGAGTAGCTAATTCCCCCTCTGCGGCCTGTCATTTCTCTGTTGGACTCTACAACCCGCCCATTTATTTTCTACTTTTCTACTCTTGGTTGCATCTGAAGTTAATTGATCCATTTTACATACAGTAAGGCTATTAGTAATTAGGTTTTGGGGAAGTCAAAAAGTTATACCAGGATTTTCAGCTGTGCAGGGTCAGCACCCCTAAACCTGGGTTGTTTAAGAGTCAACTGTATTTCCTTGGAGACCAAGTTTCTTCTGTCTGGCTTTCCCATTACTGGACATGTTATTCATTTCCCAAAGTCTGCAGCACTCCAATGAGTCCTAGTTTTGTTCATTCTTTGACTCCTAGTTCTGACCCAGGAAAAGACAGAATGATACATGGAAGTGTTATCAAAGATTGTAGATTCTGATGCTTTGAAGTTGTAGGACATTAGAAGACTGTAATTTTTTTGCCAGAAAGATGTTTCTGAAAGAAACAAAGATGAAATCAATATTATGAAAATGGTAGAAAGAATGAATTTTACAAGTTTATAGGTACAAGAGTGACATAGTTAGAAATACTTCGATTGGTTGGAAATCAACAGAAGATAATCAGAAATTCCTAAAGCAAAAAAGGGAGAATTTGTTATAAAGAGGTATCTCATGGAATTCACAGGTGTAATTGTAAGCCATCTTGAGGAAGGGACCCTCTTTTCATTGTTCACATTTGTTTCTATTCATGTATTTACTTCATTCTCTGAAGACAAGTTTTCTCAGCTTTCAAGATGATAGGGCAGAAAATAGGGCCTTTTAAAAAGCAAACATACTTTTGATCATGTAACTCCCTGCTTTAAAACCCTCTGATAGATTCCATTGTACATGGAATAAAATGTAAAGTCCTTAATTTGATCTACAAAGCCCCATGTTATCTGGTCCTACCTACTTCTCCAACTTCATTTCCTACCACGCCTTTTTTTATTCATTTGACTTTGTAGACAATTTAGACTACTACTTTTGGGCCTTTACATTTTCTGTTTCCCTTACTCTATTACATTGCCTTGTCCTATTTTTTTCTAGTACATACTACTTTCTGCATTTATACTGTTCATTAATTCATCTGTTTATCATCCAATACCTTCTCAGCTGTGAGCTGCAGGAGAGCTAAGACATGGCTTATCCTTTTCACGCTTGTAGCTTCAGTGAATTATGTGTGTCACATAATAAAAACTCAATAAACATTTCCTAAATTAATTAAAAGAGCTAGATGATTGAACATTAAAAGTCAGATTCAGCAGAGTGGCCTGGTATTAGGGAGAAAAAAAGGCATAAACACTAATAATGTTCAATGATATATAATAAACAAATGGTAAAGTCATATTAGCTCATTGTTTTGAATATTTACTCTCTGGTACTGTTTATCTGTGTTAACTCATTTAATCATTTAATCCTCTCAACAGGTCTATGAGATAGATGCCATTATGATCTCCTTTTTAAATTTGTGGAAGCTAAGTTATTAAAAATGTTAAGTGACTTGCTCAAGGTCAAACATCTAGTAAACAGAAAGCCAGGATTCAGGATATAGACCTAGGTAGTCTGAGTCCACACACAGTAATTGCTAATGCATACCGCCTTCCTTAGTTGTACAGTGGCACAGGTAGCAAAACAAACTTGATTCTGAAACAAATTCTCCTTCATACATCTTGAGCCAGGGTCATAGCTAAGGCCTGAATATGTAAGTCCTAACTTAAAGGCTGGAATAAGTAAGCATACCCAAGGACCAATCAAAACGTGTGAGAGGTGGGAGACAAACTATTCTCAACATTAATAATTCAGGCTCAAAAGTTGAATTGACTAACTTTAGAAATGGTGAGTGAGTGCATGGGAAATGAAATGTGAATGTAGATTTCATTTTACTATCTCTCTGGTCTTTCAGGATGAAGTACACAGGGCTGGGATTAAAAAAAAAAATGCTGTGGGTGTTGGGGGTGGGGTCGCATTCAGCTACTTCTTTAGAGATTGTCTCAAAATAGGGCAATATTAAATTCTTGTGCATTTATAAACATCTATACAACCTGTGGAACATCTTTTTTCCATATAAAACAAAATAGGTGTCATAAGAGAACTACTAAAGCATAAATATTGAAATTGCTCTTGAATCCAACAGACCTCACACCCAAAAGAACAGAAAAAGGGCTGACCTTAAGGGCAGGTGAAAGGGATATGGAACCATCCAGTAAGAAGATATTAAAGTGGAAATCTTGACTGTTAGTATGAAATGTTGAGTACTTTTTTTTTTTACAGTGTGTGTTGTTTGCCACAAGATGGCAGCTAAGCAACTGTCATTTCAATATGACAAAGGTAGGTAGGCAGTGTTGTGCAGAAATCCTTTCTTTAAAACTTTCTTTTTTTTAAATTTCAAATATTGTTTCTAACAAAATACATATTTATAAAAATAATACATAGGATTAGGATCACACCACCAAATATATGACTGCCAAGATTTTTATGGGTTTACACATCTTTAAAGTTATTGGGAAATGGTATTGACATTGCCTGAGGAAAGTGTGGGGTAAGGCTTATTAAAGTAAAATCAAACAATAGAAAGCACAAGCTCTATAAAGATGTGCCAGGATCTGGAGAAGAATGGAAATAAATGATCTGGGTGAGGGGAAAGGGCTTCATTCCAGCAAACTGATCATTCTAGCAATGATGTTCTTCTTGGTTGTTGATTCAATGGGGCAGTAAACTGCATCCATCATTAAGAGAGCCAGACCATGAGAGGAAAGCCAGCTTAGAAATATTGTTGAGAAATGAAACATTGTTCCTTTAAGCTCAGCCTCCTCCATGAAGTCCTTTCTCACTTCTTTTGAATGCCTGTCACATCTGCTGCCCAAACCACTCCCTTTGGGATTTAATCAAGCCTGGATGGATCTATGGTGTAGTCTGTATATTGTGTGTGTGTGTGTGTGTGTGTGTGTGTGTGTGTTTATTACATTATAAAGTACTTATAGGTAGGGAGTATATTTTACTTTTTCATCTAAGCATGTGGCTCACCTAGCAGAGTACTCAATTGCAGAATGGTCACAGTACCATGGGCAGTACAGTACAGAAGTTAAGAATGGGGTCTCTGGAGCCATACTGTCTGGATTTATATCCCATCTCTGTGTAACCTTATGTAAGTTATTTAACACCTTTGAGTCTTAATTTTTCTCAAATGTGACGTGGTTAGCAGTTAACATAAGTAAAATAATTTGCAATTATGCCTAGTGTGAAGTAAGTTCTTTATAAGTGTTTGCTGTCAGTGACTAATGTCTTGGAGAAGTCCTTAAATGCAAGAGGCCTGGGTTGCCTCTTGAGATGCCTCCTGGTAGTGTGATTAAACCTGGTACTGGAAAATCAACTGCTGTCTACTGATAAGCCCTCTGGTCACAATTCCACTAAATGAAGTTCCCTTAAGAGAAAGAAAAAGTTTAGTCATAGGTTCCTGGAAGTCCCATAACCTGTCATACCTCCAGGAAGGACGTTTTCTCCACATTGGCATTTATAAAGTTGTGCATGCTGGTATGAGAGCCCTTCTATCTAAGGGTGAGGTCTGTTGTTCTGCAATGTGGTCAGCTCTGCTGAAGTGCTGGGCCGTATTGTCTGCTGGACTGTTTCTTGTCCCAGCCATATGATGAAATGGATAGTTGGAGTGGTAGTAATGGAAGGTGGTCAATATTTGTTGAAATTTACTATACGTTAAGCCTAGTAGTAGGAGCTTTCCTATATAGAATCACATGTAATCCGGATTCCTAGTCACATTCACAGCCAAGGAATCTGAGATTCAGGGGTGTGTAACTTTCTCAAGATCATATGACTAATGTTTTATCATTCAGTATCATACAGTTGTGGATATTGTATGACAGTGAAGCCAGGATTTTAATCTAGATCTTTAATTAAGACACATGCAATTCTTCTTAAATTCCTTATGTATTACCATGAGAAAGATCAATTCTCCCATCCTGTTCTAGTCAGTAATGCCAGCTCTTTTGACATTACTTAAAGATAATGTATCAGTTCAGGCAATGACTGAGGTTTATCTTATCAGTTTGCTCTGTAATGAATTTCTACCTGCGTACGCCTCCCCCCCACCCCCCGTCCCCACTGCAAATATATACGCGGGAGCAAGATTTTTGTGCCCATTCTCATGTGTCGATATCTCTTCTTGGTCTTTTATTTTTGAAGGTGTTTTATTGGCATCTATTGCCATAACAATATTATTCATTCTGGAGCTCTTGCCTGACTGATTCTAAGCTGATGGCTGCTTTTATATGTGGGCTTACCTTTAATCCTCCATCCTTGTCCTTTCAGTTTAGCTTGCAAGAGAGCAGATAATTCTTCCTCAATGGAAAGCACACTGGTGTACCCATGGAGAGTTTGATGTTTCTTTCTCAGTGTTCCTATTGTATTTTTTATACTTCTGTGAAAGGGCTTAGATATATGAACTTATTTTGGGGTTGCCATATCTAGCAAATAAATATAGATATATGGCCTAAATATTGCACAGGACATACTCATGCTAAAATATTATTTGTTGTTAACCTAAAATTAAAATTTAAATGGACATCCTAGATTTATTCTGGCAATCCTAAAAGTTGAAATTATTGTATGTTCCTCCCTCCCCTCTTTCTTCTCTCACTTCCTCCATTCCCCAATGTAGTGTCCCTCTCACATATGGAAGGGGCGGTATCCTTAGGGTCTATCAGAGTGCCTGCATACAATAGGAGCTCACATGTTGAAAGCATAGAAAGAGTTTCCAGAGGATGTGAAATTAGTTCAATTGGTTGTGTGCTATGAGGTATTGGTGTCCATTATCTAAAGCTGAAAAACATCATCTCCATTAATCTCTGAGTTACACTTGAAACAATCATTACCTAGCAAATTAATTTGGTGAATATCAGATAAATTATTCTCCCAGAGTGGGTTTGAGGAACATAAATCATGTTGAATTGTTTAGTTTCCATATTCACTTCCAAAGAGCGCGGTCTCATAGAAGTGGGTCTATCCAAGCCCCTCCCCCAGACTCCAAATGAGATAAGCCAAACAGAAGAGCTTAACCTCAGTTGTAGGCTCTTGTTGGTGTCTGTTTTGATTGGAATTGTTCTGTAAATCTCACCAATCTGCACTCTTCACCGTCCTGTTTCCATTCCCATCCTTAGTGTCTTAAAATGTATACAGACTAACTGAAATGTGAAGGGAATTTTCCAAGAGAATTTCTTCTTTGTTTGTTTTTGCCAATGAATCTCCAGCTGTGGTAAACAACTTGTGTTAAATTAATGAAAAACATTTACATCGTTACATATATCAAAATGCTTCATAAAAATATCCTTTCTTCCTGAAACATGATGGCTAGTATTAGAATTATTTCCAAAATGGAAAGGAAAACATTTTTAGAAACAGAGGGTTTCTTTTTAACCTCCAGAGTTGTAACTACCCCCAAGAGGAACTTAAACCGATAATTATGAGATCAATTTATACTTTCATTGATGGAAAATACCTTAAATAGACATTATCTTAAATAGACATCCTGCTGAGGACCTAGACAAAAGCTCATCTGCGGAGCTGTACTAGGTTTTTCTAAAAACAAAATTAGCTAATCTTGGGCAGCATTTACAGTTTTATTACTCTTAACAAAATGCAAAACTCCATTTTAGACCTACTAATGTAATGGCTGCTCTTCAGGGTAGAATAGTAAAAGCCACCTACACAACTTGGAGGCTACAATGATAATCTGCAGTTGCTCCAACTTCTGTAGAAGAATGGGCCCCATGTAATCAAATGGAGAAAACACTACAGAAGAAAGCATTCATTTCCGAGAAGATGATTTTATTTCTAATACATTCACAACTGCTTTCCAGCTGTTAATATTCTCTGGTCTGACTCAGAGGATGGTCACCAGGATGTAAGCAAGCAAACTCCCATAGTGTAGTCTCCAGACACAGTTTCTATTGGTTTCTATTGCCCCACCCATTCACCAGTAGAGGGGGGATGAAATAAATACTGATTGGCTGCCTACTTTGTATACAACACTCTCATAGTCACTGAAGGTAATAGAGAGGCATAAATAATGTGAATATTGACCTCAAGTAGCTCACATACATATTGGAGATGTGAAGCCTATGTTATTATGTTGAAATATGTGATACAGATAGGACACCCACCAACTGGTCATAATTTTTAACAACTACATCTAATACACTGTATTTGTGACAGGCATTGCAAGTATTTTATTACCAATTATTTTCAAGTTGCTGAAGGCTGTAAATAATTTACTTAAAACATAATTTTGTTAACACTACTTCATCTGACACTTGCAATCATTCACATTTTTTTTTTGAGGGAGGAAGAGGAATGTGTCAGCCATGTGAGCATTTCAGCCAGTGACTCCTCAGCAAGTGGGCAAGTAGGCTTTCTGGAGCTTCTTTCCAGGACTAGCACAGATGTCAGTGATGTACAAGACATTAGGAAAGGAGAAATGGAGTACAGTGGGTCAAAGCAGGGGTCCAGATGCAATCTTGCTTGTTATAATTGTGAAAATATTTCTTTCTTAAAGGATTATATTTCCATCTTCCCATTTGTCTCCCTTGGGCCCCTCTTGTATCCATGCCTTCCAAGTAAATGATCCCCAAACTTCCATTTACTTCCTGGCCACCTTTAGACTGCTTTCAGTCATGATACAAACACAGCACCAAATGTGTAACATAGCACACGGATAGAAATTGCCAGAGGCAAACCTAGACACAAAAACCTCTGCAAAATTTGTGGTTTACATATCTAGTAACTACTCTACCCCAGGCTTAGTTCTGTATGTGTGTCTGTGTATGTGTGGAGGGTGTAAGGAAGAAGGAAGGTCTATATCAGAATGATCTGCTTCTTTCCTTTGTAATTTCTGAAATAGTGGTAAGTACAGCTTCATGGGTTCCAGAAATAGCAATGTACCTTACATTTGCAGGGGCAGTGTTTCCATAGAGGGCCATCGATGACCTGTATCACTGCAGTACTGGGAAAGGGTGAGAGCATCTCTCCTTTTTTCATGAGAAACAGGCTCAGAGGGCTTAAAGCCTTGTCCAAAGCCACACATCTTGTAGAATATGGCTGCTCAGTATCTTTCTTTCCCCTCCAAGTCAGTAGCGGTCATTCTTCTGTAACTGTTGCTTTTCTCCTCCTCCTAGCCCTCTCTGTCTTTTCCTGACTTCCCTGACCACATGTATACTTCACTTGGCTAATACTGGCAGACAGCCAGGCCTGGGGTAAAGTCTAACAATGAAGGTTCTTTGTATTCACAGGTCTTTTTGCTTATGGTATCAGGGAGGTGCCTTCTTAGACTTGTCCTGGACATAAGCAGAGTATCTTTTTGAAACAAGGAATTTTCCACCTTTCCCTTTTCCTGTATTATTATATCAAGGAATAGTGACAGAGGCAGTTCACCTTTTCAAGGCCACCATGTATTGCTAACTTTTTGACCACTGACATTGGGATTTTCCCCACCTCACTCTTGTCTTACAGTGTATGTTGTATAAAAGCAGAAGTGGGGCAGGTGCTCACAGAAGAGCCAGAACTTGAATACACATGGCACCTTTCCCTAAACCTTGAGTGGCAGGCTGCCTGGGACTCCCTGGCTGGTGCTCCATTAACCTTTATGTAGTTTTCATTCATTCAACCTTATCAGCTCACAGAAATCATCAAGAAAGCCTCATTTTTTGGGGGGGGTTGATTTTGTTTTTCTGTTCTCATGTTTGGAGTACCTATGTATGTCCGATATGCTGACACCACCTCTGACCCATTCTGCCTTATCTTGTGGAAACATGATTATTTAATATTTTATGCAGATTCAAAGCCTCTATCCAAATATCATCTCTGACTTCTTTTTAGTCCATTCTATTATAACATATTACATATAAGGAATTTCAATTCATGTTTGAATCTGGATTCCCTAAGATGGAAATAGCAATTTTGAAGTGCAAAAGGGAGTGTGTCTATCAGTGGAAAGTATCAGGGTGGGAGTAGGGAGAGACTAAGGAGATGGTGAATCAGTACGAAGTCTAGTGGATGGAGTGCCTTTCCCAGACTTCGATCTATACCCTTGGAGTCTTAAGAATACTGTCCATCTTAGGAAATTAATTTGTACCAATTGCTAATGGATAGCAAGCATGGTATAAGTATTTCACTTTCTCTATTTGTATTAAGAAGTCCATTCTGTCTTAAACATCTTTGGAAATCTTGGTGGGAGGGGCTGTAAGATAGAGTTGTCTCCAACTCCCATACAGATACTTAGGCAGGTGGGTTTTTATCCTAGGATTCTGGGCCTGCCTTTCTTCACATTGGGATAGAGCAATGCCGAAGCAGCCATAGCCAATGGTGTGGACAGGTGAATATGTGCTCAGGCAATCCCCAGTGAGGATACCAACTTCACCAGAAATTAGATTCCTATCACCTCTGGACAAAGAAGGCTCACAATGGCATCATCCAGAAGCTCTGAATAGCATTGCAACAGGATGACTCAGTGAGAACATATCGGGTTTTGGAGCCAGCTTTTTGGAAGTTCGGCACTAAAGCTGAGTGGAAAGAGTCTCAGTATTCGTGAGCTGAGACAATCATTTACTCAAGGGCATTTTGTTGGCTGTAGAAAAGTTGATGGTGGCAGCTTGCTACCTTTCCCTTCTAACTGGCAGAGAAAAACATCAAAGAATAATTAAATATCACTGAGCCAGCTTGGAACTTGCCGAGCAGGAACCAAAAGAGTAGAGAAGAAAGAAGACTATGTTTCACCCAATTAATTCTCTGCTATGTTACTCTGAGTCCAGTGGGCAGTGTTCGTATAGTGGGTGTGGAAATGGATTGTTCAGGTGGACACGTGGTGTTTGGAGATACAGTGAGACTCCTCCAACTTAGGATCAAGCCAGCATTCATTAAAGACAATTGTAGAATCAGGCATTCTTTTTTTTCAGCAGATGAAAAAAAAAATCTGTGCTACTGCCAAAGAGTTGTTAAATAAATACACCTGCCCTACTGGAGAATGAAGCAAATCTGGATGGATTGCCAAGCTTCTGACTAATTTATCACATGATCGAGCTGACAGGAGGGATCAAAGCTGAATGGGAAGGCATAGACTGGGCTGTGTCCACACTGATAGCTCAACAAACTAAGGCATTTGTTTTGCAAGTAACAAGGAGTTGGTACTATCTTAATAGTCCAAATGTTTACTTTAAAAATTGAAATGCCTGTCACTGAATCATGTTTAGAAATGTAACAACTATTCCATTTATTGTAATTAAAACAGGCCTCTTTTTATAGGGGTGCTATTGCAATAGATATTTTCAGAACATTTCTGCTTACCTTTCAGTAGGAAAATATCCCTGTTTAGTCAAACACAGAATTTTGCCCATTTTGAATATCCATAAAAGTGGGATTGCGGTTGGATAATGGCAAAGGGGAGTTTAACTCTGTTGTAAATACTTCTTTTGTGCTTTAATTTCTACATTGAGAATATACTATTTTTGAAATTTATCTAAATGCATACATGTACATAGAGATCAGTGAAAGTGACACCAAGTCAACGAGTATAGTGGTTAGCAGCATAGGATTTTAAATAGGACAGACCTGGCTGCATAATTCACCTGTACTATTCATTAATTCTATGGCCTTGGACAGATTACCTAACCTCATTTGTAAAACGAAGGTAATAATATCTACCTTGAAGGATTGCTGATTGTGTAAATGTATGTAAAATACTTTTCATTGTGCCTACAACTTAAAGGTATCCAAAAAATGGTTAGCTTTTGTTTGTGTTATTATTACTTGCATAGTGCTTTATACCTTTCTAAGTTCTTTCAAAGGTTCTTTTATTCAAGTGTCCTAATAATCCTGAAAAAAAGTCAAGCCAAAGGGAAAGTTTTCAGGAATGTTGGCCTTTTTTCCTAATGGAATGGTCACTGATGTAGCTATGCTCCCTGCTCAGGATGCCTGTCCTTTCTGTTTTCAGTTTTGTCCAGTGAGATCTTGGCCTTTATGCTCAATAGTTATCAAGTTGTAATACATCATTTTGAAAATGGTGACCATTGAGCTCATGTCACCGTCCAGAATATAGCGATGTGGTCTTCAAGTGTTTTAATGTTTCTGAAGAAAGTAAAAATCAGTTAGAATCAAGAGGTTTTAGACCTCTATGAAGAGAAACCTCAATTTCAGCCATAAGAGTAATACTTAAGTTCATTGTGAGGAATCAGGTATTAGGATAATTTTAAATGGCATCCAAAGAAGCTACATTGACCCATATATAATAGGGCATTAAAAAAAATGCTCTTCTAACATTCAACAAAACAAATCATGGAAAAGGCAACAGCTATCTTTCTATTCTTGCCTTTTATGGATTATACATTCACTAGTTTTCATTTTTTTTACCTTTAAGAAGACTTCTTTCTAGCTTACCCTTCTCACTCATGAAAGGACTTGGATTAGGCTGATGGTACTCTAAGTATCACTTGGAGGGCTTCTTAAAATACAGATTGCTGGGCCTCAGCCCCAGAATCTCTGATTCATTTGCAAACTACTAACAAATTCCCAGATGATGCTGATTTTGGTTTAGGAACTATGCTTGGAGATCACCTGAATTCAAAAAAAGGAAGGGTCACAGGGATTTGGTGTTTATAGCCAATTAGAGGACAGAAATTAATATTTACTCACCTACACCATGGAGACTGTGTTTCCACCTGCTACATAATGACTTGGCAAATGGGACTTTAAACTATATGCTCAATGAATATTTATTTTAATATCTACTATATGTCAGACACTGTGCAAGGTGCTAGGGATATAGCATAAACAAACTAGACAAAGTCCATGGACCTCACAGAGTTTTCATTCTAGTAGGGGATTACAGACAATAAAAAATATTGAAATATACCAGATAATGATAGCTTCTATGAAGAACAATAAAACCAAGTAAGGGGATAGAAAACGATGGAGGTAGGGTTCTGTTTTATAGAAGGTGGTAGAAGGAAGCCTTTTTGAAGAAGGAACATTGGGTAGAGACCTGAATGAGGTAAAGGGGTAAAGCCATGAAAATGTCTTGGGGTAAAGCTTTGCAGGTAGAGGCACAGGTCCTGAGGTTTGTTTAAAATGTTTAAGAAACAGTATGAAGGTCACTGTGGCTGGTGAAGGCTGAACAGTGAATGAAGAAATGAATGATAGGAGAAGGAGGTGAAGTCAGCAGGTTAACAAGGGCCAGGTCATATAGAGCCTTGTAGCTTGTCATAAGGACTTTGGATTTTATTGAGCAAAATGAGACTTAAGCAATACAGAAAAATATATAGACATTTGGAAGGCAGCTTGAATTTGTCATTTTAATTTAGATGGTTTGATATTGTGTACAGACAGATTTGTGGCATTAACTTCTGAAAATTTCAACATCACAAATTTCCCATTGTTATTCTTTTCCACCAGGGCAACTCTAGACAAATCTTAAGTTTAACTTTTAGTTGGTTCAATAATTAGTTGAAAGTGAATGAAACTGATACCATTTTCCCTAGAATGATGCCATTGTGTTTCTGGTATTTCTTTAATTTGCTTATTGTCTTTTCCGACACTTGTTTGCTTTTTCCCACTGTACAGCACACACTGAAGAGCTTACAGACCTTAACTGGGATTTCTCCTAGGTGATGATGACTGATATCTTGTCCTTTTTTGAAATAAAAGACAGAGTATAACTCTCACGTCTATGTCTGTGCACAGGTATACCCTGTGCAGCAGTATCAGAATATGGCGATTCAGGAACTTGGATTTGGGTCTTTGTAAAACACATAGTAGTCACTGTCAAGTAGTTTAATGCCCAATACTGAAGCATTCATGAAACGTTTTTATATGCTTCCATCCCATTGGTGGTCTTTATTTTACCAGTAAATAAAAAAGTAAAACACCGCCTTTCACTTCCTTTAAGGTTGAAAGGTGACCATCTGAATTTTACTTAATGCTGCATTTGTGTTTGGTTACGGTTCAAAAATCTTCCTTTAATCATGAAATGGAGACTTGTTGATGGATGCCAGATATCATATGCTATTCCAGACTCTTGCCAAATTGTGAATATTTAATTTTTCTTGTATACCAACCTTTCCTCAGCTATTTCATTGACTTGGCTTTTTCCTATAATTCACTAAGTAAAGGGTTAGCACTAGTCATTATTTGTGAAGAACTTTCAAGTTTCAAATCCCAATTTCCTACCAATAAATGTGGAGAAGATTAGTAGATATAACGCTGAAGTACATGTTAGAAGAGCAAATGTTAAAAATGTAACCTGCTACTTCAGATATATATAACTTTCAGATAGTGATTTTTTAAATTAATATTTACAAAAAACATTTTTCTTGCTGGTGGGAATTTAAACTAGTTCAACCATTGTGGAAAGCAGTATGGAGGTTCCTCAAAAAGCTAAAAATAGAAATATCATTTGACCTAGGAATTCCACTCTTAGGAATTTACCCTCAGAATGCAGCAGCCCAGTTTGAGAAAGACATATGCACCCCTATGTTTATCGCAGCACTATTTAAAATAGCCAAGATACGGAAGCAACCTAAGTGTCCATCAGTAGATGAATGGATAAAGAAGAGGTGGTATTTCTACACAATGGAATACTATTCAGCCATAAGAAGAAAACAAATCCTACCATTTGCAACAACATGGACGGAGCCAGAGGGTATTATACTCAGTGAAATAAGCCAGGCAGAAAAAGACAAATACCAAATGATTTCACTCATCTGCGGAGCATAAGAACAAAGTAAAAACTGAAGGAACAAAACAACAGCAGACTCACAGAACCCAAGAATGGACTCATGGTTACCAAAGGAAAGGGACTGGGGGGGGGGGTTGGTGGGAAGGGAGGGAGAAAGGGAATAAGGGGCATTACGATTAGCACACATAATGTGGTGGTGGGGGCATGGTCACGGGGAAGGCAGTATAGCACAGAGAAGACAAGTAGTGACTCCATAGCATCTTACTGTGCTGATGGACAGTGACTGTAATGGGGTATGTGGTGGGGACTTGATAATTGGGGGACTCTAGTAACCACAATGTTGCTCATGTGATTTTATAGTAATGAAACCAAAATAAAAATAAATAAATAAATATAATAATGGACAAGGTCAAACATTAAAAAATAAAGATTAAAAAAACCCATTTTTCTTACATGATGTGCTCTTTAAAGAAAGGGGGAAAAGGCACTCAATAAATACCAACTCTTTTCTACCCCAGGTGATAAATATTTTGAGAAACAAAACAAAAACCATTGTATTGGATACCCCAATAACACCTTTACTATTGGGAAGATCTGGTTTGTCGATGTATTGAGTTTGAAGTACCCAAGTGGGCCTGCTTACTGATCTGTAGAATTAGGCAAATATACCCACCTAGTTTTAGACAGAACTAGTTTGGGTCTGGAGGGACACAGCAGAATTTATGCTGTCTACAGGAAGGTTTGCCCCTAGGCGGAAAAAAGGACAAAATCAGACCACTCATTTCCAGTTATTTTTCTCAAAGTTACCAGTCAACGGTGTCTTTCCATCTCCCCAGAGGCAGCATAAGGAAAGTGTTCAGGAAGAGGTTCTTAGTAGACTGTGTGAGCTCACTTTTCAAAAAGGGAACATGAGAACTGGTGAAGTGGTCCTAACTGACATAACTTTTTCCATTGAATATCTCATTTCCTACTCTCTTCCTAATTACTAAAGAAAAAATGTAGATAAAAATGTAAGGCATAATGAAAGTCTAAATGCAACTAATATTCTTTTAATAGCAGCCATTAGCATCCTCAAATTTAAAAAAAAAACCTCTAAAACCATAAACTACAAAATCAAGGGGAGTAGAAAGAAATTAAAATCCATGTTGGAAATCTCAGATTGTGATCCTATTTATTTTCAACCAGCTTCAGAATTTTGAAATGTGAAGCACTAAGGTGACATTAAAAACCAATACCCAAATATGTTCGAACCATTTTACTGTTCAATGTAAAGTGTACTGCTTATAAAATTTTAGAAAAGTATTAAATCTTCATTTTATAAAGCATAAACTAATTTCTCCATAACCTTTTTTTGTATTCAAACTTCTGTTCTTTCCCACAAGACTTCTTCATCTCAAGAAAAGCCTTCTTATCATATAACATTCTGGGCCATGTTATTAGTCTGCTACTCAAGTACATTTCTGGGCTATTTTCTGATAACATGCTGTAAAGCAACACAAGTATTTCTTATTCATATACTTTCTGAATCTTGGTCTTGTCTATGGTCTGTTTGATAGTCTAAAAAATATAGAAGTTCTCATTTTATTATTTTACATTCTGGGCCATGTTATTAGTCTGCTACTCAAGTACATTTCTGGGCTATTTTCTGATAACATGCTGTAAAGCAACACAAGTATTTCTTATTCATATACTTTCTGAATCTTGGTCTTGTCTATGGTCTGTTTGATAGTCTAAAAAATATAGAAGTTCTCATTTTATTATTTTCTAAGATGCAAAGTCATATGCATTAGATGCCACTACATGAAATATAAATACATTTCTCAAAAGATTGCCCATTTTATAGCAAAAGAACAAAATAAATTAACCCCCAAATACAATTTTCTACATGAAAGTAAATGGAAAATAAAGCTTTAAATTATATTCCCATTGTTCAAAAGATGGAAGGAACAGCAGTATGTGAAGAGTGTATCCTATGAACCAGACACTGTGTTCTCAGTACTTTTAATATGTTATTTTACTTAATCCTCACAAAAATCCTGTGCATAAGGTGGAATAATTCCCATTTGTCAGACAGAGAAATGAAGGATTAAAGAATGTAAGTGGCTTACCTGAAGGTGACTACTAAGTGGTGGAACTAGAATTTGAACTCAAGTGTTTCTGACATCAAAGCCCATGCTCTTTCTGTATCAGGTTAAAAAAAATGGAATGCAAGAGTGGGAACATTTTTCACAAGGTTTAGAAGAAATTGGAAATTCCTGGCTTTATCAGCTATAATTAACTATAATGTTATATACCATTTTCCTGCAATTTTGGTGAAAATACTGATTTTACCTCCTAGATACAATTGACATAGTATTCCATACACCAGACCAGATCTAAATGGCATTGTGGCATCCACAGAATTTGACACAAAGACTCTAAGGAAATTGTTAGCAATGACAACATGCTGTCATGACTTTGCCCAAAACAGGAGATGCTAAAGATCATGTTACATTTGGGTCTTCTAGGGGAATGTTGCAAATTTCTAATTTCTAGCCTAGTGCTTCCCAAAATACCTTAAAATATTTCCCAGAGGCATGAGAATGACTTTTCTGGATTCCAGGGTTTTGGATAGGCCTGTCAAGATTCCTTATGGGAAGACATAACTCTTGAACTGGCCAAAAAAAAAATGTATGAGAGTATAGCTTATCTTGTGCCTTTTGGTTTAATGGTATCTTTAAAGAAAAAAGAAAAGAAATAACCAAATCTCTCATGACACCAGCATAATCTTAAACTGCTGTAACTACATTAACCAGCCAGTTGTGTTAAGCAAACTGAGTAGTTCAATTCCCTAAATACCCTAACATCTAATGTATAATACCTAATACCTAAAATCTAATCTGCCATCGATTAGGTAACAGCAAAGGCAAAAAATCCATTTGTGTGATTGAATTTTAAAATTTTGTCAAATGTGTTTCAAAACTGCAGTTGATAAAATCCAATTATAGAGGAAACCTAGTTTTGAAATGATTCTGAGTTGAATAGCTCAATGTTTAAGTGAAAGTTATCACATGTATTAGGAGTCTCAGCTGAAATAAACTGAGACTGACTCCAACTTAATTTAAACAGAAGATGAATATACAGATTGAACAGGAAGACTGGAGAACGAAGCTAATAAATTGTAAACCAAAGATAGTACTAAAATATTTGTATGAGTAAAGTGCAGTGAAAGTCAAGAAGAAGGAATGGCTGATTTTGGGTAGGATGAATGTTTCACTTTATGGAAGCAGTGTTATTTGAACTAAGTGCTGTCTCTGCTTTATAATCGTTTGGTTATGGGGCTTATCTTCTCTGCTAGATTGAAGTTCCCTTACAGGAAACAAAATGGGGATTTTTAATGTTGTCAGCACCTAGCGCAATTAATTGTTTACATTTAAGATGATTCAACATGTCTTTATTAAATACCTACTTTATGCTCACCACTATGTATTACATACTGGAGATAAGGAAGTGAGCAGGAAAAAAGGCTTGACTTTCCTCATGGAGCTTACAATCTGGTGGGTGAAACAGACATTCAAATGATCACATTAATGAATTCATGATTACAAACTGCCAAAAGTGCTATGAGGGAGAAGAAAACAGTGCCATGAAAGCATACAACAGGGGGACCTAGCCTTTTCCCTGGGGAGTAGAAGAAGATGTCCTTACAGAAGTGACAGTTGAGCTGAAGAAAGCATTTGGCCTAGTGGTAGGGGAAAAAGAGCATCTCAAGCAGAGAGACTAAGTATATGTAAAGGCTCCTTTTATATGGGAGGTGCTACACACACAATTATTTTGTACTCAGCTTCTTCACCTTCTTCTATCCAACATCACCTGTCAAAATGAGTCTTTCTTCCTGCATTCTTATTTATATCTTTGCTTCATTTGAACCTCAATCAATTACCTTTTATTTCTCCTATGTCTTCAACTATTATATATTTCCCTTCAAGAAATAATGCTCAAATCTGTGACCTACAAAAAACAAAACAATAAACAAACACTTCTCTGAATCCTATATCCTTCTACATTACTTCCTATCCTTAACTGTTTCTATCAGCAAGATTTCTAGAATGACAGTATGCTCCACCTGCAATCTTCATTTCTCCAATTCCCATTCACTTTCTAACTCTACCAAATACAAAACCCAAAACAACCACTTCCCTAACAGGATCTTGGCAAGGTCACAAATGACTACCATTGCTGTAAAATTCAGAGGATAGTTTTCAAGTCTCATCTTATTTGGTTCTTGATGGCATTGGACATTCTTGACCATGCTCTCCTTTTGGGGTGTCATGATACTGAACTTTCTTTGTGTCCTACTTTTTTCTAAGTCTACTCTAGAGTTTCTTTTATTTTTGTCTATCTCTTCAATATTGGAATTTCATCTTTGGCTCAGGCTCTCCTTATCCTGTACACTATAGCTGGGTGAGCTCTTCTGCCCCATCTTTTGGCTCCTGGGCAAATCCTTTCTCGTTTGTCAAGCCTTAGTTAAAACTTATATATTGTAACTCTTTCTCTGACTCCCTTAAGTTATTGTCAGGGCTTACTTTTCTAAGCTTCACTGTATTCTGCATATATGCCCCCATAAAACAAGTCTTATTTTTTTAATGTTTATCTATTTCTCAGCTTGTATCTTCAACTAGATTGGCAGTTCCTTGAAAACGGGGCCAATCTTTTTATTCTTAGCTTTTAGCAGAGTGTCTGGCAGACAGTAGTTAATCAGTATACATTTATAGATAAGTGGATGGATGGGTTTTGATAAGCTCCTTCATCTTCACAGCCCTGTAGAGAATGTCATGGGAAAACTGTGGCTACCTGAAGGTTGCCCAGGTAGTAAGTGGCAGAGTGGAGCATATGCTCAGTTTCCATGTACCACAATAAGATGCACATTTGAGTGGTGTTTACATTCTGTAAACTGTTCTTATATGTGTTATCTCATGTAACTTTTATAAAAATCTTGTGGACTGAATAGGGTAGATACTTTTGTTGCTGTTTATATGTATAAGGAAACTGAGATTCAGAAAGATTGTGATTAATGTATACACAGGTAGTAAGTGGCAGAGCTAAATCTTGAACTAAGATCTTCAGAGTGCAAGTCTAATATGCTGTCTACAGCTAGAGAACCACTTAGCTCTGAGGCAGTGAGAAGCAATGGAAAGAACAAGGTTTTTCAATCAGATACACCTAGTTTCACATTCTAGTTTTGCCACCAACTAGCTGTGTGGTGTTAAAGAAGTTTTGGGATGTGTCCATTCCTTAGGTTCATCTGTAGACTGGGAAGGGACAAAGTGAGACAGGTTATGGAAATAGAGGTGCTCAGTAAATGCTAATTCATTCATTCTCATTTGCTCTCTTACCCTCTCTCTCCTTGTTAGCTTCTTATTCCCTCCTAGCCTGTCCCTATTTTGTACCAACACCAATACCAGATGAGAGACATCACAGAATCCACTTCAGAAAAACATCACAGGGCATTCTTCACACCTCCTCTCTCCCAGGCTTGTCCTGTCCCTCTTAAACCTAGAATACAGATGCCAGAAAGAAGTTATCCTGCCCTAAGTGAAGGTGTTAATTGAAGGAAATAAACTCTATTTGTTATTCTGTCACTGCTACCACACCCCCACCCCCACATGTGTGTCCCCATATTCATTCCCATCACTGCCGTTGTCTGGTAGAAACTCCCTTTCTTCTCTGTCCATCCAGATCTTACTCACCCTTCAAATTCACGTACATTCTGTCTCCTCTAGGAAGTCTTCTTTGAATATGTCAGCCCACACTGAAAGCAACCTTCCTTAGGCTACTAGGACACTTCCAATTTATGTCATAGAGTTTTCCTGACTCTTGTGTGGGTATGTATTGGTTGTATATTAAGTATGCTTTCCCAATTAGAGTGTGAGCTTCTTGAGGCAAGAAGTCTATTTTATGGTTCTGGACCCTCCATCCATACCCTCACCAACCCCTTAACTTTTGCCAGTACTGATGGAGGGCTGGGCACCCAAGAGGAATTCAAAACTGATGGTTTGATTCACCTTGATTCCTTCACTCTTGATGTCAATTGTAGGTGAGTGAAGACAGTGTCCCAGTGGAGAATGAGAAAGTCTCTGCCACTTTAGCTCTATTGTGTAAGCCATGTAGGTGAGGAGCTGAACATAATGGCTTGGGTTACATCAGAAGTAAGTGAGAATCAATGCAACATTAATTCTTATTTTTCTTTTGAGTTTTATAACCTGGAGTGTGTATACTTTAGGAAAGAAATACACTCTTAATCATGTTTGATAAATTAGAAAGGTTGAGGCCCCAGTAACCTACTGTTGTGTTCACTAAGGGGAAGTTAGTCAAAATGGATGTAATTTGCGTACACACTTACAGTGAAGGCTTTGGGACTTGACTGGTGTGTTTCCTGAGCTTACTTCCCTACCACCTTTCTATCTTTCTGATAAGATAAGAAGCCTTTGCCCCAGCAGTGCTTTATGATTTTCTACTCTTCTCTCACTGCAAGTACCTTAGTCCAGATCCATTCTCTTGCACCTACCTTATGCAACATCCTCCTTACTGGTTTCCTTGGCTCAGTTTATTACTGTTTATAATCCATTCTCTGCACTGCAACTAGAGTGATCAGGCTAAAACACAAATTTGATTATGCCCATCCCTGTTTAAAATTCTTCCGTGTGCTAAAGATAACATCTAACCCCTTTGGCATGCTTTAAAACAATGCCTCATGATTTGCTCCCTACCTAGCTCTTCAGCTTTATCTCTTACCATGCCCTACCCTCATCTTCCACCCTCCTGCACTCTGAGCTCCAACCTTCCTGAAATCCTTGTAGATCCACAAGTGTGCAGTTTTTTGTGTTTTTTTTTTTTCACATCACAGTGTCTTTGCACATGCTCCTTCTGCCTGGATTGTCTTCCTGCCTTCTTCTGACCTCTCATAGGTGAGCTTTTCTCCATCCTGTAAGACTTAACTAAAACCTCACCTTCTCAGAGAACCCTTCCCTAACTTACCATCCATTATTATTTGTTCTCTCTTTTGCATACACCTGCATTATGGTACTTCCCTCATTGCATTATAAATATCTGTTTATACATTTATCTCTGCAAACTGTATGTGAATTTCTTGAATATTGGAACTATGGCTGACCCCCTACCCTCTTAACCTTGCTTTCTCAGCACTGCACACAGAGTAGTCATTCAGGAATGTTGTTTAAATGAGTAATTATTATAGTTCCTAACTTAAAGATCTCTCTTTCTGACTAGACTGACCTTGGAGTTTCAGTGAAATAACCAGTTGTTCAACTATTCTCAGGCTCCTGGGCTGAGATAGGTGTGATCCTTTCTTGAGAAAGTGAATTTAAATGTCCTGTCAAGTTTCCTCTTAATTCAAGATTCTATAAGTAAACAGCAGATTGGAATAACACCCTCAGCAACCCAAAAGCAAAGAAAGCTCCTTTTCTTTGCTTTATATCTTCAATTTTTTCCTAAATGCATTATTTTCTCTTGGCCTTCTCCTATACTAATCACTTATAACAGCAAATGCCTGGGTTACTGTTGGCCCCTATCTTTATTTAAGCTCAATCAGGACCACTTCATTTCATCATATATATAAATACATACACACACTCCATATACACATATTATCTTATTTAATACAGCTACCCTATGAGGTAGTTAGTATTATTAACTGTATTTTGTAGATGAAAAAAGTATTGCCCAGAGAGGTTAAATAACTTTTCAAGGCTGCACAACTTGAAAGTGCTGGAGATGGCTTAAACTTGGATCTGATTGTCAAGCTTGTGTTTTAACCATTATACCACACTCTCTCATGTACATTAAAAGAATAGGTTGAAATCATCCTGGAGAATTCTGTCCAATGTTTTTTACCTCCTTCCCTCCTCTCAAGGGCTCCACTGGAGCCAAGCAAGAGGGTGATTTGGGAGTTGAAATAAAGAGATATGAAGTTCCAAATATTCCCTTGTGCATTTCTTCTTCTGTAATTATTTCTTATTGAGATACAGTATAAAGACTCCTAAAATGGCATGCTCAGTAGTGAGCTTCAGGACTTGTAGTTGCTGCCACCCATTTAACTTGCTTTTAGGCAACTTGATCTTTTTAAGCTAAATTCTATCCACAACTAAGTGATGAGATAGAAAATACACAACTCTTGGGATGCATTTGTTCCAAAAATGTGAAAGGCCTAAAAAAATAGAATATTTCACTAAAGAAAGGAAAATCTTATATCAAGCAAAAGAGAATCATGTCCTGAAGGAAGAGTTGAAAAAGGAACAAAGTTATGTTTTTTCACTGTGTCACCCCTCAAAACTCCTGGAACAAATTGTCATTGTAGGTTTCTTGTAAAATAAAACAAAGAACACTGGACTTGGAGTCAGAGACCTAGGCTTGATTCCCATATTTATGTTTTCTTATATATAAATATACCATATTTATACAATGCAACCAAGAACAGGCTACTGAACCACTGTTTCCATTTCTTTGTTGTTAAAACCGGGAATACCTCAAAGGGTGGTTCTTATGATTAAATGAATTCAATCATGTTTTAATAGTGCTTTATGTACTTCTATTCACATCAGATATTCTTACAACTCATCTAGATCCAGTGAAAAGTTACCAGTCATGTTTCTTTTACCTTTCTTTTAATACTACTCATTCTCTTTTTGACCCCAGTGAGACTCCACTGCATCCCCTGCCCTTCCCACCTGGCTTACTAAAAAGGCAGCATTATGACTGTTCTAGGAAAACAGTCCCTTCAGCCAATGTAAACAGATAACATTCATTGTGAACTGTGGCAGTTGACGTAATTATGAAATAGAATATCTGTGTGCCTGGAGACCTACAGCTGAGCATCCTCATTCCCTACTTCTAGATAGGTGGAATGATACCGGACACAGCAGTTGGATCCAGCAGCTCTCGTGGGAAAGGGAAAAAATGGTGTGTTTTGGGACAATTGAACTATACCAATTCAAGAGACTTGAAACTTGAGGTTAAAGTTCTTTCAACATGGGTGTAGCTGAGGAGCAGTGAAGAACATGAAAGTATAGCTTTGACAACGGTATGTTTCACATAGAAGGAACAGGCCACCTTACTTTCTGTGTTCATAACTTCCCAAGGTTGGTTAGCTTGTTGCTGACTGCAGATTACACACTGTAAAGAGTTAGAATGGAAATTGAGGGGATGTAGCAGTAAATTAGAAGGCTGGGTATCTCTTTAGAGATCAGGGTGAGGGGCAGGGTGGAAAGGCATAGCTGAAGCTCAACATCTAGGGCTGAGTATTGTGGAAAAATAAAACAAACTAAATGACATCTTTGTGGTCCCATAACTGGTCTGACTGTCCATTTTGAATGACCTCTCCCTCTTGATTACCTTCTTAAAATGGTACCGTTCATGTGG
This sequence comes from Manis pentadactyla, assembly GCF_030020395.1. Classification (NCBI taxonomy): domain Eukaryota; kingdom Metazoa; phylum Chordata; class Mammalia; order Pholidota; family Manidae; genus Manis; species Manis pentadactyla. Next base: position 114,856,703 of record NC_080038.1, on the reverse strand, counting down.
TCTATAGTGGAAATAATGAACTGTGTATTTCAACATATGAGGCAATTCTTAGTGGTGAACAAAAGAAAATTTAAGAATTGGGGCATGTCAGTAAAAATGCTAATCCTGTGTGTAAGAGTTCTCTTGGATCAAAAATCAAGGTTTTAAAATCAAATGGTATGCTGTTTACTAACATATTTGAAGATATTTTTTCCTTTGCAGATGTAAGAAATGAAAAAAAAACAGGGATATGCTAGCATATGGAGGTAATTTGTTCAGATGTACAACTGGGCTGGAGTCACCAGTAACCCAGTTACAAATTCTGAACCCCATTAATTTTCTTATTTCAAAGTATGTTCACCTCCAGTTAAAAACAAAAATGAAATCAGAATTGCTCTGAAAGATATCACACTGAGTGTTCTGAGTAGAGAAACCATCACTGGCAGCAGTTTGGACATTGGGTTATACCAAGTTTGTCTGAATTTAAACTCATGAACTCCCATATTTAAATCGGACATAAATCGTTTAGTTTTCAAGTTCCCTTAAGCTAGGAAAATTAAGACTTTCTGTTATTCAGGAAGAAAAAGGGCCTAAAAACTTAAGAGTTTAGAAGATGTCTTGAAGATCTTCATAATTGAGCATAAATGAATCCAAACCATATGGATTGCATTTCCTTTTTTTTACTTTGAACACTGAGGGGAAAAACATGTTTGGCAAACTGCTTCCTGTTTTTTTTTCAAACCCAAATATGTTACTTTCACCCCTGAGCCTTCTTCCCAAGTTGTACCATATGCCTGGAATTTTCCCAGGGCTCTTCAGTCTTTAAGTCTGCAGCTCCTGAGAGGCCTACTGTTGAAGAGACATTCCAAATGTCTTCTGAAACTTATTGGGTAATAAACAACTTTCAAGAATTCCCTTCCTTCAGCCTTCTGTTGATGCACACTGCTCCTTGTGTTTGCTAAAGGCTTATTTTGTTCATGTGTAATAGCTCATGTCATTTATTTTACATTTAACTACCATTTATTTAACATCTAATGCGTCCACAGTTTTTATGGATAAATGCCTAGGTTATCACAGTCTTGCATTGTACTTAATGATGCAATCACATATGGAAGACTAAACATAGCCTTGGCTAACAATCCTTAAGTAAGACACAACCTCAAAGAGGAATTGGGATCCTACTAGAGGAGGAACTGGGGTCCTACCAGAGGAGGAAGTCCGTTGATTTGAAAGGCATGGGTAAGTCATCTCTAAAAATATCAGATTCATTTGTCTGAATTAATAAGGCTATTATTTAAAAAGACAAAAGCTTCTAAAATATAGTAGTAAAAATTTAAGTCCTGCAATTTGCTGTCTTCCTGCTGGGTCACTGAGTTTTACTAAAGGGCCTATGTGTTTCAATAGGAGGGGCAAGGGAATGGGTACAATTTGGGGGGATATGAAACATAGATTTTTATTTTACAGTATATCAGAGTAACTTGTTATTTGGGTGAGTTGTGGTTAGGAGAAGAGGGAGAGTTGAGATGGTGAGAGCAAGAGTTTGAGCATGAGCATGAGCAAGAACAAGAGGCAGAGAGCGCAAGGAACCTGGTAGAAAGAGAGGGCAGTGCCCTCATCTTAATCAGAGTTTGACTTATGTTTAGGACTTGAAGAGAAAATCCACAGAAAGATAACTCAAGATGGGAAGGAAGCTGCCTATAATATGTGTAACGTTTATTTTTCATATTTGCCTTATTTCTTTCCCTAATGAAGCTATAAGCATTTTGGAGTTTAGGGATTCTCTTATGCTTGCCATCCACCACCCATGCCATTCTCACCCTACCCTCACTTTAACACCTAACCAGGCCTTAACCTAGAGGGGACATTAAATTCTTGGTTGGTTGATTATAGAGGCTATTAAAAGTTTTACTGAACATGAAGGATGCCCTTAGCACTGTGTCAGGCATTGTAGAAGATATGCAACCTAGTAGAGAATAAAATGATTATGACCATTCTATTTGGAAGAGCAAACCCTCTATGTAGAAATCACCAAAGTCCTGTGAGGATAAACTCATTGAATACAGGATTTCCATGCAAACCCTGGGACTCTATAATAAGACAACATTTGATTAAGTCTGAATGAAGGCTTGAAAGCAGATGAAAGCATTGTTGGATGGTGAATTGTGGAATTCCTCAGTTCTTGTCTTCTTGAAGGAAAGCATTCAGTCCAGAGACCTGGTAGAGAATTAAAGCAACAGGAGGCTTTTATTTAGCACATCTTGATGGCAGGAGTAGCAATCCAAGTCATGGCACCAAATGTATTACAATTGAGTTTGTTCTTGTTACTTGTTCCTGCTGCAAGAAGGAACTGAAAGGCACAGAAACAATAGCTAAGCAGAACAAAAGTTTTACTTGAATACATTCCAAGGGAGGAGTGGTCCAGAGTCAGGGTAGACAAAGGCCCCCAACTTTTAGGAGAGGGTCTATTTATTACGTCCTAACTGGGAGGTGTCTATCTGATTGACAGTTCATTTGATTGCCAGTTCTAGTTATACACCCATTTCTCTTGGTGCACAGGTCTTTCCCCAAAACACACACAGAAAATCTCATGGGGAGGGGCGGTGCAAAAATCATTTGTATTTTAATGAGACTATGATGAGGTGTGCTTTGGGTGGTTCTTTGTTTCATTCAGTTGCACCTGCACTGGGACCTGGTTGGGACCAGTTTGGCTTGGTCCCCATAGGCAAGGAAGTAATCTCCCTGTAAAGCCTTTGTCGTCTTCAGTTGGGATCCCCTACAAGGGCATTTTTTCCTTAAACCTTATCTTCCCCTTCCCTGGCTGCTCATGTCTACCTACCTGACAAAAGGGTGCCCTACTTAGTGTTTTGGAATTTGAATTTAGGAAATTGGTTACCTTGAAGTGATACAGGCTAAAATGTTCATATAGCTTATCTTACCTGTCCTATTCATATTTCTAAGATACCTTCTCCTACTTATTCCTGTATTGTCCTACTGATAACTTTCCTAGGACTTTCTCTTTGGCAATAATGGGAGAGGTAGACTGATAAATAGGTTTGATAAGTACGTTTGAAAGTGTGCTTTTATACTGACAAAATAAGAGGAAGTTACTTATTTGGAATATAACCCTAGCTGCTTATGGCTCATAAGAAGAGGGAACTCATTTCCACAGAAACCTTAGTTAGAAATTGTTTTCAGACTTTAGTGGCTTGTTTCTTTAAAATTCCTCTAGGGATTCAAGAGAAAGTGAGCCTCTGGGAGGAGGTGGTTCTTTGCCAAGCCATGCAATGAGAATAGTGAGGCTTGAGGGGAGAACACATTTAAATTATGGATCCAGAGAGGCTGTGAAGCCATGGTAAATGGAGGTTAGAAGTTGCTACCCAGAGTCCAGATGACTGAGCTTCAGAGATCAGACGATTTTCCCAAAGTCAGCCAGCTAATATGCAGAAGAATATTAGACCTATGGAGCTCCTTTTAACCATGCCTTAAATTGATTCACCTCTTCTGGGTGCCAGGGTGTGCATAAGCAGGAAGAATAAATGACTGCATTTGGTTATATCTCAGTCCGTGGACTAAGGTTATTATGACTGGGGGGAACAGGAGGTACTGAGACTATTGAGACAGACCCTGGATTCACTGGCATATCTTTGAGAGACAGATAAAAAAGTGTGGGATGATTAGCTCAAGAAGAAAAGCCTATTGACACATGATAGCTGTCTTCAAATATGTGACAGACTGTCACATGGAAGTAGCATTAGACTTATTCTCTGTAGCTGTAGAGGGGAAATGTGGGGACAATGGGAAGATGTTAAAGGAAGATAAATTCTGGGTCAACAGAAATCAACTTCATAAACATAATATGGAGTTTTATAACATTATTTTGTGCCTTGGACCCTTTTGGAAATCTGATCAAGCCTGTGAACTCTTCTCAGAAAAATGTTTTTAAATGCATAAAGTAAAATGCATAAGATTACACAGGAAATGAATTATATTGAAATATGATAATAAAAATCTTTAAAAAATTGAAGTCATCTGCAAGGATAAAGTGTTATGAAAATATCTGTGCTTTTGGGTTATTGACAATACTACTAGGGTTTGCTGCCTACATTCATAATAGAAGAAATGGTGAATTTCAGTTAGAGATTAGGAAAACTAAAGTTATATTTTTTCCCACCATAGTACCTCTAAGGGATTTGTAGATTTGATGTTAAGATCTCCTGCATTAGAGATACCCAGTAGTGGAATGTAAAGTCATGTAAAATTGTGTTTTTTCTGTCACAGTAATAATTTTTAAAGAAAGGCTCTTAGGGTTGTTAAAATAGGATTCCTACTTTAGTTACACACTGGATGAGATAAACTCTCTAGGGTGCTAATTCTAATAGTCTATGCTCAAACTCTTTAATGGATTTTAGCATCTACAGAAGGGTTTTTCAATTTTTTAAGTAGCAGAAGACTTTCTTCAAAATGAAATCTTATATGATGCCTCTTCAATATATCAAGAGAAAAAGTGGAATCTGTTTTACATGGAGATGGAGGGCTTAGATCTCTGCCTACTTAGCTTTCCCACCCACTACCTTCCCTTTTTCCCACCTGCACTGAATTGAAGTTTCTCTGTTTTCTAATGTCCTCGGAGGAGGAGCCCTAGGCTCTGTGAAGTACAGCCATAAGATCGAACATAAGCTCCTTAGATTTACATTCAAGTCCATGTAAAATCTTACTTTTCAACTTCTGCTCAAAAGAGCACTCATTGTCTCCAAACAACCTACAACATTTCTGACACCACACCTTTGTTCGCACTGCTCCCCTGTCTGGAATGCCCTACACACCCTCCTCCTCTTTGCCATTTCCCTAAACTATATCCTCCTTAGGTTGAAATCAGGTTCTACTTCCTTCAAGAAGTATTCTCTGATCAGTCACCCTTAGTGATTGTTCTTGCATCTAATTCATTTTAATGCTTCTCTGTATTTGATACTATGTAAGTGATGTGCTTTGCTTTTGTGACTGTGCCCATTCTGTCTCCTCACTAGGAGAGCAGGCAACTGGAGTCCCTAGACTACTCTGTTTCTCAGGGGCCTAGTAAAGTATCCTGTGCACAGAAGATGCTGAACCAGTTCTTGTCTGTGAAATTTGTTTCTCATATTTATCCCATTTCCCTAAAGAAATCATAAGCTTTTTATGGGCAAGGACTTTCTTAGATATTTCATCTGCCATAATCTCTTCAGCATCTAGCATGGTCCAGAATGTACAAGAGACTTTAAATGTGTATAGTAGGATTTGGACAGGAAAGATGTTAGATAAAGACAATTTAGAAGGAATGAAAAATATCATCTGATGTCAAGAGTTGCATCTGTTGCTGGTGAAGAAGACATATGGTAGGAATAAGGTGTGGAGGGGTAACCTTGAAAGCAAAGGAACAGTTCAAGATATGATTAGGTAAGACAAAGAATAGCAAAGAGATAGAGTGAGTTACAATGAGAGATCAACAAGGATTAATATGGATTAATGTTCTGAGATAGACCCCTTCTCTTGCTGACCATTCACCAAAGTCCAAGCACAGAGAAGATCTACTTTGGGACCTAGATTCTAAGTTAAGACTCAGAGTCTTTGACTCGGTCCTCAAAGAAAGATTTGAGGTTTCCAAATTCTCATTTGAAAAAACATGATCAGCTGAGGTGTCTCTAAACCACCAACATTTTAATGTCTGTTTTGTACCACATGGTTGGAAATCCATTTAATAAAAAGATTTAGTAACAAAATAAGTACCATTTGTTGAAGGCTTACTTATGTGCAAGACACTGTGATAAGTGATTTAGATGAAGAAGAAGAGTCTGGAATTTCAGGAAGAGAGCGCAAAGGATAGGATAAAATAGGATAAAATGCTCCCGTGGAGACAACAAGGGTGAGAACTCATAATAAGTAACACTAGCTCCCAAAGCCAAGTGATTACCCTGTGACAGGCACTGCTTCATGTGTTTGGCATCACTTCATTTAATCATTATAACAACCCTTTGAGCTAGGTATTATTATCCCCATATTAGAGATGACAAAACTGAGATTCAGAGAGACATTAACTGACTTATTTTAGGTCACACAACTGGTATGAATGGCAGAGTGGCATAGTCAGAATGTGAACCCAAGTCAGCTTCTCTCCAGCCAGTGCTCTTTCCCATGGCTAATACTGCCCCTATTGCTGTACTGTCGAACATCATTCCTAGTTACTTGGGAAAAAAGAAGACAAAATAACACATTCAATGAAATTGCCAGTTGTGTATAGAAACAGGGACCAGGGAGTTTGAGTGTAATAGAAACACAGAGAATTTCCAAACCTCACTTGAACCAGACATTTCAGTCTCCTTCCCTATCTGTCATAGTCCAATACCCCTTCCAAGATCCCTGGAGACACTACAAAGGAATAGCTAATAAGTGGGCAATAGGATTTGGATATCTTTTCTTCATCTCATATAGGTGTTGAGAATAAGGAACTTAGCAGAGAGTGCAGCAGGGATCTGGGAAGAAAGAGAAAGTGTCATTTGCAGGATAGGATAAACCAGATGGAATATCAGAGGGTGGCTGGCTCTTTGTTTAGGCTGGGAATGCTCCAATGAGAAGGTACACAATTTACACTGGGTCACAGTAGAAGCCAATGGTCAAGCGGGTGAAAGGATCCTGCATTTTTTGTTTCTGAATGATATGTTCAAACAGCAGCCCTCTCTCCTCACTAAATACTGGTGGGATTCACCTCAAGCCCCGAGTTAGTAAACTGATCATTTACCTGAAGGAGAGATACACAGGAGTTGACTAAGGGAGTCTGGTACTTCAGGAAACTATTAAAAGGGTTTATACAAATCCAGCTGGCCTCAGAGCCAGGTACTGAGCACACATTTGGTGAGATGGCTCCAGATACCACTTCCAAGACATTGCAAAAGTGAAGTCTCTCCATCAGCGCAAGCCACTTCCTCCTGTTCTTCAGCTACTTCTCCGCGCCCTCAGATTATCTTCTTAATGGATCATGCAGAGGCATAACCCTTCCCAAGTCTGTGATCTTGCTTGGAATGCATAAATTTGCTCTTCAATTCTTTAATACCCAACCCTGCTCTTTTCTTATTTTTCTCCCTCTGTTTCCTTAGTATCCTTTGCTCCTTTTCTGACTGACACACATTCACACAGTCCAAGTACAAGGGCATGCTACTTCATCTTTGGCATCAAGATAAAAGCTGACATTAATTTACAAATAAAGTTATCACTTCTAAGCCTGAAAATGTGCTCATGCTGCTCCAGGGAAGAGAGAGAATACATTTCTCAAATCTAGAATGCTCTTTCTTTTAAAGTCAGATCTTTTGAGGTAAAATTTACTTCAAATAAAATGTTCCCATTTTAAGTGTACAATTGAATTACTTTTGACAAATGTCTACACCTAACATGACTCTCCTATCAGACAGAAAATGGAACATCACCTCAGAGAGTTCTACCCCTTCTACCTCTTTGAAGTAAAAACCCCTGCTGTAACTCCTACCTTCTGGCCACTAATACATTTCTATCATTAAAAAAATAATTTACCTTTTTCTAGAACTTCATATATATTAACTCATACTGTATTACTTTCTTTAATCTGAACTCTGGAAATTCATCCAGACTATTGCATATATCACTTGTTCATTTTTTATTTCTGCTCATTTTTATTTATTGTTCATTTTTAATGCTTTCTAGTATATATTTTTTAATAAAATATACTGCAAGTTATCTATTCTCTGTTGATCAACATTTAGGTCATTTCCAGATTTTACCTATTATAAATTAACTGCTATGAGTTAATGAACAAATGAAAACCTTTTTGTGGTCATACACAAAACACCTAGATATGGAATTGCTGGAATCATAGGGGAGATATACATTTAACTTGATAAGAAACTGCAAAAACTTTCTATTGAGGTTGTACCATTTTATACTCCAGGTTACAGGTATGAAAGTTCCCGTTTCTTCACATTGTCATCAACATTTAATATCACTTTTTGAAATTTTTAATTTTTACCATTCTAATGGGCATGCATTTTTATCTCATTTTACCTTTAATTTACATTTTCTTGAAGACTAAAGATGTTGAGCATCTTTTCTTAAGCTCATTGGTCTTTCATATGTCTTCTTCTGTAGCACGTTCAAAAGTCTTTTGCACCCTCTCCTTTTACTAAGTTGCTTGACTTCTTAATACTGAGTTTGAAGAGTCCTTTATATATTCTGAATGCTAGTGTATGTATATGTGTGTGTGTGTATAACAGTTCCCTCTAATCTACGACTTGCATTTTAATTATCTTTGTTGGTATATTTTTAAAAGCAGAAGTTTTCCATTTCAATGAAGTCTAGCTTAGCATTTTTTTCAATTATGATGAGTGGGTTTTTGTCCTAAGAAATCAAGGTCACAGAGATTTTCTTTTATGTATTCTTCTAGAAATTTTATAACTTTAGCTTTTATGTTCAGGTATATGATCCAATTCAAGTTAATTTGTGTATGTGGTATGAAGTAAAGATTCATTTTTTTCCTGTTTGGTTATCTAGTTGATTCAGTTCCATTTTTTGAAAAGACTATCATTTTCACATTGAATTTCTTTGAAACTTTTGTTAAGATTCAATTGAGCATACATGAATGGGTCTTTTTTGGTGTCTATTCTATTCCATTGATCCTACTTGAATATCTTTTCACCAATAGCACACTGTCTTGATTACTGTAGCTTTATAGTGAGTCTTGATATAAGCAGTGAAAGCCTACCAACTTTGCTTTTCTTTTTAAAGATTGCTTATTTAGGTTCTTTGTTTTTTCATATTGTTAACATAAGCTTGTCCATTTATACAAAGAATTTTGCTAAACTTTTGTCTGAAATTGCATGGAATCTATAGATCAATTTGGGGAGAATTGATTGACACATTTACAAAATTAAGTTTTCTGATCATGGGTATGGCATCTCTCTCCCTTTATTTAGGTTTTCTTTACTTTCTTCCATGAATGTTTTACAGTTTTCAGGTCTAGTACATATTTTAGTTTTCAGGTCTTATACTGTACAGGTCTAATACATATTTTAGAAAATTTATCCCTAGGTTTTTATTTATCCCTAAGCATATTATTGTTTATCCCTAAGCATATTAAATGGAATTACTTACAATATTTTTTTCTAATGGTTCATTGTTATAGAAGCACAGTTAGTTCTACTATAACTTGACCTTATATATAATGTTGCTGTTGCTTTGTCTGTTATTAGTCTATTATTCTCCAGCCACTTTTAAGAATTTCTATTTTTGATTTTTAGCTATTTGACTCTAATGTTTCTGAGTGTGGTTTTCATTATAATTAGGCTGCTGGGTTTTGTTGAGCTTGTGGATGTGCAGGTTGCTGTTCTTCACCAGATTTAATAAACTTTGAATATTATTTCTTCAAAGGTCTTTCTGCTTCATTCTCTCTCTCCTGGCCTCTGGGGATCAAATTACATGTATGTTTGAGAGTTTGTATTATGTCATAGGTTACTGAAGCACTTAATTGTTTTTCAACATTTTTCTCTCCGATTTTCAGATTGGACAAATTCTATGAATTTTTCTTCAAACTCACTGACTGCTTCTTCTGCTAACTCCAGTTTCTTTCTCATGAATTGTTTCATTTCCAATACTTTAAATTTCTAGAATTTTGATTTGGTTCTCTCCTGTTTTCATTTCTTTCATAAAATTTATTCTGTTCTCTTATTCAAACTGTTCTGTTTTTCAAACCATCTTTTCCTTCGTATCTTTGAATATATTCTGAACGGCAGCTTTAAAATTCTTGTCTGTTAATTCCAAAATCTGGGCCATTTTGGAGTTTCTTCATAGTGATTGCTTTTTTATTGATTTAGGGCCATTTTTTCTTCTTTGCCTGTTGAAAAAATTATGTAATGTGTCGCAAGCCATTTTGGATGACATATTGTAAGGAATCAGTTGGGTATGCTTTCTTCCTTGACTTCACTGGCAGTTCGCCTTGCTTTTGTGAAGGCTGGGTTATAGGCTTTGTTAGGGTGGGTCTGGAGCAGCCGTTACCCTTCAGAATGGTCCTTTTCTTTTTCCTTTATTTTGTCTTAGATGAATTTTATTGAGGTGCTCTGAATTTATTGGTAGGAATTTTATTGAGGTCTCTCCATTCTGGTTGTGGAGGAATTCCAATGTTTCTGAGTACTGTGTAGCCTCTGGAATCTTTGTCCCCCTCTCAACCCCTTAATAGCCTCTTGATGCTAGGTCTTGCATAATCATGTACTATACATGTGCTGCCCAACCCTTAGCCAATGACTTATGTGAAACCCTAACACAGTCATCTGTGAACCCTATTGCATAGCTCTGTCTGTTATCTTTCCCTGAACTCTGATATCTGTTGGCTCAGCTCAGCAGGACTGTTATGGTCTGCTTGCTGTTTATTTCCCTGTGTCTTGTACTGGAATTGTCCCAAGGCAGAGAACTGACATGAATTTGGGGCTCACCTTGTATGTTTTCCTTTCCTGTCCCAAGGCAGAGAACTGACATGAATTTGGGGCTCACCTTGTATGTTTTCCTTTCCTCAATGATCAAAGTCCTGCATTCCCTATTGATCAATACCTTAAAACAGTTGCTTTACATTGTGTCTAGTTTTATAGTTTTTTAAATATACCAAGAGGGCAAATTTGGTAGCAGTCACTCCATCATAAACAGAAGCAGAAATCTCCCTACTTTCTCATCCTTTAGCAAATTTGATTTCCAAGTATTATTATTGCAGTTGTTGATACTTTTTAAAAATTAGGAGATGCTAAATGAATGAGCCAAGATTCAGACCCAGGCCATCTAACTCTAAATCACATGTGTTTTCCATTGCACTGTCATTCCTCTCCATGTAAGTAGCTTTCTAGATATAGTTATTTGATAGGTTGCTGAAGAGGTACCATTACAACCCAATGTCTTCCCCCACAGTCTAGCATAGAGATGTGAACACTTCACTATCTTAATGTCTCTTTAAAAATTTAGACACCAATGGACATAGTTACAGTGGTTTAGTAGCAATCAGCCATCTTAAAATAGGCTAGAAAGGACCTTAGCAATTATCCAAAACAACACTTTCATTCTGAAGAAGGCAAGGCAGAAAATAAAGAAAAATTATTTGCCAAAAGTCAAACATCTAGTAAATAATAGAACCAAGGCTTGAACCAAATTCCTCCGGGTCTGATGTTCTTACCACCAGACTTAGTAGCCTCTGTGACTGCTTGGAGTATGTAGCCTAGAACAGTTGCTTAGGTAAAGGTATAGCATTTCACAGGCATAGTTGCTTCATATCTTTGAAAAAGCAATAATGATATCAGTAAAGTGTAGTTATCCCCTTGTCTGGTTATCCTCTGAGAAGTTTCTGTTTTCAGTTCAAAGAATAGCTGGGCCAGAACAGGAACCTTTTGTCATAGCACAAGGATATGAGAAGTGAGCCATACATTCTTCCAGGAAGTAATTCCTTCTCAACACAGTGGTGAAATAGCAGCTGTATCAGGTGTTGAAATTTACATACACTCAAGGGATTTTTAAGTGGAACAAAGCTTTCCTATTTCCCACATTTCAGTTGTGGTAAAAATATCTGGTATTATTTCAAAGCCTTTTTGAAAATTTGGTAAAAATGATCTGTGGACCCATCATGAAAAGAAGATTCACTGCTGATTTCTTCCACTTAGGCTTCAGCCATTCACATAATCAGACAGGTAAATACACAGACCATGGTCTCTCTTGATCCCAATTTCCACTATTTCCCATTGTTTTATAAGCATGTATCCTAAACCATGGTGCAATCTCTCCATCTCCTAGAATTTTCTCACTGTTTTCCTTTTACTAGTCAGGCAAAGGGAAGCTAAATTTCCATCTGCTTGGGTTTGACAGTGAGAACCCACCAAAATTATTTTAGCATGTGTCATTTTTGGGTATGGTGAGCTGTCATGAATTGGACATCCAGACAAATCCCCTGCCTCAAACACCAAACCAAAAGGAGAGGTTGCAAATCTTCATCTTTTGAGTTTGTGTCAGTAATTAAGAAGACAGATGACAGGGGATTTTCATCAACTGAACAAGCTCTAGCTATTAAGTCTCACTTTTCAAGACCAGATTTGTACAAATAATCTAATGTGAGAGCCCTGGGGTACCTTGGCTAGCATATGGAATCCTGTAACCACTTCTATCACTGTACTACTCAAATTTTAAGAAGACAAGAAGAATAAATGTGAATTTGCCAAAGTCCTAGAGCTCAAATTATCAACTATAATAGAACAATAACAATAGCTCACATTTATTATGTACCATACATGGTTCTAGGCACTTTACATGTGTTCATATGCTAATCCTTGCATCAACCCTATGAGGTAGGTACTCTTCTTCTGTTTTACAGATGGAGAAGTTCAGAGTGTGTAAGTAACTTGCATAAGGTCATAGGACTGGTTTAGTGCCTAAGCCCAGATTTGTACCTAGGCATCCTGCCTCCAGAAATGTATTTCTCACCTTTAGGCAAGAGTAACAAGAATTATCGTTGGCTATTTGCCCATAAGCCAAACCTTGGCTTGCATTCTAAGTCACCATGTTTACAAGGATTTAAAAATGCACAAATGATTTCAAAATGTATTACGAAATTGTTACAGTCTTTAGTTTAAGCTAAGGATGGTTCCTTGCATTTAGTTTTAATTAATTAACTAGAAAGAAGATGTATGATTTTAGGTAGCTGGTGGCCTGGGTTCTGGCCCCAGTTCTGTTATTAGCTAGCCTTATACCTAATCATCCTAGAAGTCAGTTTCCTCTCTTGCAAATTCAACAACTATTGAGCACTTACTATGTTTCAGGCACTGTACTTGGTCCTAGAGAAACAGTGATTAACAAGTAGATACCTAATTATGACAATTGAGAATGCCAAACTAGGCAATCTCTAAAATCCCTTCTGGAACTAAGCATCATCAAAGCCAGCAGTATCAGAGATGCATTCTCGAACTGAAAGGTGCTGATTAAAAAGCCACTTGACTCACTAGAAAAAATGTTTAAACCCTGAACCAAAAAGTGACTCAGAACTGAACTGCTTTGTGATCCCAAATCTCCCTACGTCATCTCCCAGTTGCTAATGCAAATTATCTCCAGGGAGGAACTGCTGGAATGTGTCCTCCCTAGTCAGTGTAGGCCCTGGAGCAAAACAGCCGTAATGATTTTTACATTCTCCTCCTTTTTCCATACTTTCTGGACTGGCAAACAGTTCCCTTTACTCACAGGAATTTATAGCTTTCAAGAACAGGGGCAATCAGATTTGGAAAGAAGTATTTAGTAACCAAAAAGTTGAGATAAGTGGGCAAACAGAAGTCAGGTTGCTGAAAATCCACATTTATTGAGTTTTAACAGAGGATCCAAAGGTAGGACCATTAACTGACCCACCTTCATTCCAGTCAAACCATCCAGGAGAAAGTGGACATATGTAGCCTAGTCCCTTTCTTCTTTTTCTTAGTAGCAAGCCTGCCCAAATGGATCCTATATTTTCCTCTGCTCCTCTAAACTATAATTGTTAAGGAAGGCACCCCTCATGAGTATCCATGTCCTTTAGGCAGATCTATATGACTGAACAAAGAGTCCATGTTTGGAAGTGGTCTGAGATAGAGTAAGGGTCAGACCATGGATCACAATGTCCTTCCACAGGTTATGTACTCAAAAATGAGAGCCAGACAGACTGAAGTCTGTTAAGTTTTGTCACCAATCTGCCTAAAAGAAGAACCAGAACATCATTTTGCTATTTCACAACTATACTGTCTTTCATACATTCATACCTCATCTATTCATGCCCTTCATTTTACTGATGGGGAAACTGAGACCTAGCAAAGTGAGGCGATGTGCCCAAATCTGCTTAGAAGCAGAGTAGACATCGCTGTTTCTTAAAATAAAGGAGTCCAATTCTGAGAAAAGTATCAATCCCAGGTTCAGGTTAAATTTAACTAGTGTCTATGAATAGTTATTTAGTTTTGTTTTTTTAGTACAGTGAGAACACATGTACTCCAGGAGTTCCACATTACATCATCACAGTTTTGTGGGAAGAAAAAACAGAGATGATTGATGGCTTCTAAAATCAAGTGTGGCCACTCAAAGAGAACAACTAATTCAGATGAAAAAGATGCTATATGTATTCTGCACAGAATGAGATCTAAGGTTCTGCACCTTCTAGCTTCTGATCCATGCTAAGCTGCAAAGTGTCCCAGTTGCCAGCCTGTGCCATGTTCACTCATACTGCAACCACCAGAACATTTTTTCAAAGTGTGGCTTCTCTTCTCAGCACTGAGTCATGAACAATATCATATACTGGCCAGTTGGAGCGAACACAACAAAACCATATTGCTACAGGTAAAATGAGGGCCTTTGAGGTGTCAGCTTTATGAAGACAGATAAATATGCCAGTAAGTGCAATCAACCTTAGCCGTCCTTGAAGAAAAAATACTTTAGGTTACTCTGAATGACCCAGTTCCAATATTGCAGCCAACATTCTTCTCTGCTTCACTCAGTGAGAAGTTCTATTCCTTATCCTTGTTTTGCCTTTTTGTTTACTCTTCACCTGCAACTTGGACTAGAACTCTAATCCCCTTTCAGCCACCCTAGACAGAGTAAATTAGAAGGGCTGAAAACCCTCAGGCATTTGAGAAGCAACATTCTCTGGATCCATGGGGCTGTTTTCCAGCTGCTCCACTAACTATTGCTAGGCTACTCTGTTTATTATTTTTGCCCTATTCTCTGTTCCATTTCTCTTTACTCATTATCCACTCCTCTCTGTGTTTGGGTTCCAATGAGCTCTTTTCATCCTTTGTTGAGCTGTAACAGCTAAATCTAAGCACCCAAACTTCTCCCTGCCTCACTACTTTCACACATTAACAAATGCAACCTTATTCCTTAAATTGATTCCTCAGAAGCTGTTATTTTATCTCCAGAAGATCCAACGAGAACATAGATAGGTTTTTTTCCCATGCTTTAAGGAAACCAATACTGAGCAGGCGTGGAGTGTGGCTAGATTGAACTGTATTAGCTTTTGTTTGCCCAGGTTTCTCTGGGAGCTTTTTGATGAGCTGGCACACTCCTGAACTTGGCCTTAGGATTTGAATTAACCTTACTCACAGACCTTGAAGACAAGACAGAGCAATATAAAATATCAGATGAAGGCAATTTCCTTCCATGGCTCTGTATGGGTCCATTCAATTTCCTTACTCTGGAGTTGGACAGCACTAACTGAAGAGCACTAGTGTGCATAGGACATGATCACAGCTTCTTCCTCTTCTTATCCCAATAGGGTAACCAGCAGTTTATCAGTTTTGCTTTTGGCATTAGTGGAAGCAGATTTTGATTGGGAGCAATCAAAGGCAGACAACTGAGAGACCATCTGTGTGCTTAGCACAACAGCCCTAAAATTCAGATGGTGGATGCGCATCGGAACATCACCAGATAGCTACACACACACACACACACACACACACTCAAAAATCTTAAGAAGGTTAGCCAAGTTTCTGAATAGTCCACAAAACTGTCTTTGCAATACTCAGATTGGAACTGTGTTTTATTTTGCATCCAGTGGCTCCTCAATGAAGCCCAAGTAGTTTCTTTGTTCAGTAGTGATAGCAAATGTGGCTCCAGCATCGCAGACCTGCAAGAATTCTCACGCAGGTATTTGTATCATGGAGACAGAAGAGGCAAATTCATGTTCATGACAGGAAACAGATGACAACTTGCTTTATTCATTTGTGTAAGAACTAACATTTATTTTCCTCTGTGCTTTGGGGGAAATTTACAAAACTGAAAATGTATAAAAAATGAAAGTTATGCCTATTCTAAAATTCAGTAAATAACCATAACTAACATATTGCCATACTTCCTTTTTTCCCCATGAATTATGTATGTAAGTGAGATTATATTAGGGGTAAAATTTTATAGAAAGCCTTTTTTAAGAATTATAACATAGTAATTTCCTTATGTTGTGTACTCTGTTTAATGATGTTTTAATGCCTGCACAATGACCCATTTCTCTTATTTATTTAGCTATTCCCCAACATGTTGCTTTTTAAAAAAATGTAATGGACATTACTATGCATAAAAATTTTTCTGTATTTTGTATTTTTTTCTCCCACAATAGACTCCTAGAAATAACACCATCATTGAGGAAAGACTTTGACACCATGACATGATTGTGCACGGATTTTAACTTTGTTCTAATGGGGTTTAAACAAACTTGATTAAATTATTTGGTCTCCAAGCAGATGTTAAGCATTGCTCAGTGAGATCCTTAGTAAGGTTTGTATTTCTCTTAAACTTGTCCTGAAACACCAGCTTTTGAATACTAGTGATAAGATAATTAATTTAGTAATAAATGGTATAAGTAGTCTTTGCAATCGATAACAGCTTTTACTGGGTAAATACTATGCATCAAGCACTGTGCTAAAATTATTTTCTTATTGAAATATAGTTGGCTACAATATTATATTGGTTTCAGGTGTACAACATAGTGATTTGACAATTATATACCTTACTAAATGCTCACGATGACAGTCACCATCTGTCAACATACAAATATATCACAATATTATTGACTATTTTCTATTCTGTATGTGCTAAAATTCTTATGTGGATTATCTAATGAATATTTTTTCAAGCTTTCCTGATCACAAGAAGCACTTGGACTTACAGTAAAAATAATAGATTCTCCTACTCAGGAAGTCTTTTAGTGTCTCTGGGTTAGTTACCTTTACCAAATAGGCAAACATTTTGGCCTTGTCCAATTTACAAGGTTGTTGGTAGCCCTAAGAAAATAAAATGTTTACTGAAACTTCATACAAGTGGTAAAACTCTATGTAAAGCAAGGTCTTTATATTGTTTTTATTGGTAATTTGAAAATATTTGTCTACACCTTCCACAGCATTGAAAGCTTTGGTAGTTTAAATAAACCAATGTAATAAAAGCTGGGTCTGAGAAGGTTGCAACTTCATATTTCTTTATTTTTGAAACATCATCAAAACCTGTAGGGAAGAGAAAAATGCAATTATCGATTCTAACCTCATTATTCCTAATAAGGAAAAACAGGTTAATGCACATATGAAGAATCATGAGATATCATCTTACTGTACTGGAAATTCTTTACAGGAGGTGTTTGAGAGTGTATAAAGTTTATTGCGACATTTGAGATATCACTTTTCTGTATTTACCATTCAAATGAATGTAAGCAGGAAACAGCTTTTGTTACACCTGGGGAAAAATGGCTGACACACCTGATTACACGGCATTCCAACAGTGAAGTCAGCTCTAAATCTGTTTAAATATGCTCAATAGTAATCAACTATCAAAATTTATGGGGTGACTGAAATATAATAAAAGGAAAGTGAAGGTTGAGGAGACATTTGGGAAAAAGAGACCGAAAATAGTCAGTTTCATTGGCCCTTCTAATATCTTTGAAATCTAGGCCAGAATTTGAGGTCTTTAAAAGCTTGTCTAATAAATGTTGGGTTGTCATAATCTCCCTTTTCTACGAGCCACACCCCTCTTTATTCCTGTAATACTTTGCCGCTTTTCTCTTCTTATATTTTTTGTCACTAACCCTGTGTGCACTTGTCTGGAAAATGTTGACTGTGTTTGGATATTGGCCTAGATATTATTTCTGGGTCTGTGGAAGAAGTTCCTCTTCTGGAACTGGGTTTTGAAACCCAGTTGCAAAAGCGTCTCTTTCCAGTTTTCAGTTTGGGACTTTTGAATGTAAAACACCACTAAGCCTAGTTAGAAAGAGAAAGAACAGGAAAAGTTTGGCAGAGATTTTGATTTTGAAGAAATGTGAAAGTGTATAAGGTATGCACCTCACTGTTGGCTCAGGTGCCTTCTGAATGGTGGGTTCTGTGCCATTTTGTAAGAATGTCTTGCATGGGGTTCCCAGAGATTAAGACCAAGCAACACAACAATGTAACTGCTAGTAACACATGTTTCTGTAGTCAAACTGACTTGCATATTACAAAACATTTTAAATACTTGATACAAACATTCATTTGGATACTCAGCAATGTTTAAATCCTAAGCCCTGTGCCTTAAAAGATAGAAGATTGAATCTTTAGGTGGGTGCTGGAGTCAATCTCAAGTATGACTCACCAATTTGGTTACTAACCTAAGGGCATTATAATTATTTGCACTGCCCAAAATTCAGAATTTTCAAACAAGCTGATGTGATTTTAAAAATAAATATGTCATAGCTTCATTCTTGTTTTTCCTACTCTAGTTTTATTCATCTTTCTCTTTTGTAGGGCCATCACAGTGATTTAGTCTTGTTTACAAAAATGCTACAGCACTTTGCAGTCACTGGATATTGTTTTTGTTTAGTTTTAAAAAGCATATAAAATACTCCCAAAGTCTTAGGGTTTTCTTAAAATTCACACTGTTCTTTAAGGAAAAATTTAAGCTATCTATGTATATTATACAGAATACCTTTTCTTCATGTTTTTGCTTAGGCTGGCCCTTCAGCTTAGAATCCTGTTTTCTTCTCTTGCCTTCCTGGTCAACTTCCACTTACTTTTTGAGACTCAAATGTGCTTCAGGAAGTCTTCCAAGAGCTTTACAGAGAGCTAATTGCTTCCTCTTCTGTATTCCCATAGTATTTCCTTCATACCTTGATTAAACTACTATTATATTGCTATAGTTATTTGTTTCATCACCACCTCTTCTACTAGCATGTTGGCTTGAAGGAAAGGGACTACATGCTAGTTTTCCTTATTTAGAAAAGAGTATATTCTTATCACATGTTTGTTGAATAAATAAATTACTATCTTAGATCTAATCGATTCTTGCTGGCACGTGAATTTCCTGAGTTTCATGGGACCACTGAAGGCAGTGTGGCCTGATGCCAGGACAGGGAAATAGAGTGGTCCCCTTAGTAGGGTCCATAGTTATTTTGGAAAGGAACAAAACTAGAATGGTAGTTTTCAAACCCGGCTGCAGATTAGAATCACCTTTAAAGCTATCAATGCCTGGCCCCATCTCAGACTCACTTCAGAGTACTGTGCATAGGGCCCAGGCATTAATAGATATTTAAATTTCTCTATATGATTCTAATAAGCAGCCAAGGTGAAGTACCCCTGGGCTTGAAGTTGAGGAACCCAGCATTGTGAGACAGTGTCCATACTGAAATGGAAACAAGAAAGGAGATGAAGTATAACTACAAAGTCAAGAACTTGAATCCAGGAAGGAAATCAAGGTTGATATAAATCCATAAGCAGGGAGGAGCCCAAATCAAAGCATAGAAAAAAAGACTGATGACAAAATTATAAATTCCTTTTGAGCCATAGCTTGGGTCCATCTGGTTTACAGGGTCTTGCCTCTGTAGTCCAGGAACATTAAAGCAAACTGGGTTTGTTATAAAGCCAGAGATGTTATATGTGTGCACAGTCCTTCTTTCACATATCGTTTCCCTTACCAGCACTGCAAAGTTCTGAGAAGAAACTTAGGAAAATAATTTCTAACAAAATTTTGCCTAGATCCAATGACTCTAATACGTTAAAAATATAAGAGGATTGACAAGTGCAGCTTATATTAGAGAGTTGAAATACAAGTTAAATCAAATAATTTGCTGTGTGTGCCAAACATTGTTGTGTACATTTCCTTTGGAAGGTTTTATTTCACATGAATTTGGGTGAGGTGTTATCTAGTTATGGCTAAGCAGACATTTCTTAGGGTCTATCCATACATACATTTCACAAACAAAAATTATTATAACACTATTGAGTCAAAATGTCCCTCTTAACAACAAGCCTTTTCGGGGTTGCATTCAAAATAAAAAATCCCTATTGCAAGACTCTCTTCTTTGATATCCAACTATTTATTTGCCATGTTTCCTTAGTTTACCATAATCTTTTCCATGGCAATAATTTATACCTAGAGAAGTATTACAAGGACTTACAATTCAATGTATTTGGAAATAAGGAAGTCACTGGTGACATAGCAGAAGGTAGTTTCAAAGGTAATGAAGTCTTAGCCCAATTACAAGGTGCTGAGGAATAAGGGAGTGGTAAGAAAATGTAGGCAATAAAAAGAAATCTTGTTTTTTGATGAGTTTAGAAGTAAAGGAAGAGTCAAGGTTGGGTGGTAGCTGGAGAAAGTAGTGTTAAAGTAAATTTTTATTTTAGAATATTTATAGGCTTAGAAAGAAGCACTAGAAGTAAACGATAGGTTAAGGATAAATATCAAGAGAGGGTATGTCATAGAGACTGCTAATTGTATCTCAGTATCTCTCTTCTCCTTCCTTGTAATATAAATCTCATATTTTATCTGGGCATATACAAAGGTACTTTTCCCAATCCCCTTTACAGCTAGGTATGGCTGTATAACTAAGTTCTGGTTCATGGGATGTAAGCAGAGATGATATGTACACTTCCAGGAAGGATTCTTAAGAGGAAGGAGTATACCTTTCTATTTTTTTTTGTCTCTTGTAGGATGGATCTAATGCATCTAATGGCTAGAGCTGTAGTCTTTAGCCTATGAGATAGATTTTGTATTTCTGTGGGGTCTGTTGTGATTTTTCCTTTCTCATTTCTGATTCTGTTGATGTGTGTAGATTCTCTTTTTCTCTCAGTAAGTCTGGCTAGGGGCTTATCTATTTTGTTTATTTTCTCAATCAGCTCTTGGTTTCATTGATTTTTTTCTATTGTTTTATTCTTCTCAGTTTTATTTATTTTTTCTCTGATCTTTATTATGTCTCTCCTTCTGCTTACTTTGGGCCTCATTTGTTCTTCTTTTTCCAATATCACTAATTGTGACTTTAGACTATTCCTTTGGGATTGTTCTTCCTTCTTTAAATAGGCCTGGATTGCTATATACTTTCCTCTTAGAACTGCCTTTGCTGTGTCCCACAGAAGTTGGGGCTTTGTGCTGTCATTGTCATTTGTCTCCATATATTGCTTGATCTCTAGTTTAATTTGGTCATTGATCCATTGATTACTTAGGAGCATGTTGTTAAGCCTCCATGTGTTTGCAAGCCTTTTTGTTTTCTTTGTACAATTTATTTCTAGTTTTATGCCTTTGTGGTCTGAGAAGTTGGTTGGTAGAATTTCAATCTTTTTGAATTTACTGAGATTGTTTTTGTGGCCTAGTATGTGGTCTATTCTGGAAAATGTTCCATGTGCACTTGAGAAGAATGTGTATCCTGCTGCTTTTGGGTGTAGAGTTCTGTAGATGTCTGTTAGGTCCATCTGTTCTAGTGTGTTGTTCAGTGCCTCTGTGTCCTTACTTATTTCCTGTCTGGTGGATCTATCCTTTGGAGTGAATGGTGTGTTGAAGTCTCCTAAAATGAGTGCATTGCATTCTATTTCCTCCTTTAATTCTGTTAGTATTTGTTTCACATATGCTGGTGCTCCTGTGTTGGGTGCATATATATTTATAATGGGTATATCCTCTTGTTGCACTGACCCCCTTATCATTATGTAATGTCCTTCTTTATCTCTTGTTACTTTCTTTGTTTTGAAGTCTATTTTGTCTGATACAAGTACTGCAACACCTGCTTTTTTTCTCCCTATTGTTTGCAAGAAATATCTTTTCCCATCCCTTGACTGTTAGTCTGTGTATGTCTTTGGGTTTGAAGTGAGTCTCTTGTAAGCAGCATATAGATGGGTCTTGCTTTTTTTCCATTCTATTACTCTGTGTCTTTTGATTGGTATATTCAGTCCATTTACATTTAGGGTGATTATTGAAAGATATGTACTTATTGCCATTGCCAGCTTTAGATTCTTGGTTACCAAAGGTTCAAAGGTAGCTTCTTTACTAACTTCCCGTCTAACTTAACTTGCTTATTAAGCTATTATAAACACAGTCTGATGATTCTTTATTTCTTTCCCTTCTTATTCCCCCTACTCCACTCTTTATATGTTATGTGTTTTATTCTGTACTCTTTTGTGTTTCCTTTGACTGCTTTTGCGAGTAGTTGATTTTATTTTTTGCCTTTAGTTAGTATTTGGTTGGTCTGCTTTCTTTGGTGTGATTTTATTTTCTCTGGTGGCATCCAGTTAGCCTTAGGAGTGCTTCCATCTAGAGCAGTCCCTTTAAAATATCCTGTAGAGGTGGTTTGTGGGAGGCAAATTCCCTCAAGTTTTGCTTGTCTGGGAATTGTTTAATCCCTCCTTCATATTTAAATGATAATTGTGCTGGATACAGTATTCTTGGTTCAAGGCCCCTCTGTTTCACTGCATTAAATATATCATGTTATTCTCTTCTGGCCTGTAAGGTTTCTGTTGAGAAGTCCGATGATAGCCTGATGGGTCTTCCTTTGTAGGTGACCTTTTTTCTCTCTGTGGCTGCATTTAATACTCTGTCCTTGTCCTTGATCTTTGCCATTTTAATTATTATGTGTCTTGGTGTTGTCCTCCTTGGGTCCCTTTTTTTGGGAGATCTGTGGGCTTCCATGGTCTGAGAGACTATTTCCTCCCCCAGGTTTGGGAAGTTTTCAGCAATTATTTCTTCAAAGACACTTTCTATCCCTTTTACTCTCTCTTCTTCCTCTGGTACTCCTATAATACAAATATTGTTCTGTTTGGATTGGTCACACAGTTCTCTAAATATTCTTTCATTCCTAGAGATCCTTTTATCTCTCTCTGCTTCAGCTTCTCTGTGTTCCTGTTCCCTGATTTCTATTCCATTAAGGGCCTCTTGCACCTCATCCAGTCTGCTCTTAAGTCCTTCCAGAGATTGTTTTATTTCTGTATTCTCCCTCCTGACTTGATCCCTTAGCTCTCGCATACTTCTCTGCAGGTCCATCAGCATGGTTATGACCTTTATTTTGAATTCTTTTTCAGAAAGATTGGTTAAGTCTATCTCCCCAGGCCCTCTCTCGGGAACTGTCTGGGTAATTCTGGACTGGACCCAATTCTGCTGCCTTTTCACGGCAATAGAAGTAGTTGTAGGCAAGTAGTGCATGTGTCAGCTGGGAGAACAAAGTCCCTTCCTGCTTGGTGGTTGCCTTGCTCTTCTCTGCTGCCTGTGTCAGTTACCCGCACACCTGGACCAGTCTCTGGATTAATCCCCTGAGCTGCCATGGGTGGCGTTACCGTCAGAGTAGCCCAGAGCCCTGAGAGGATTGGCATGCATGCAGGGTGTGCTCTTCTGCGAGAACAGCGCCCCTTTGCACCTTGCCCCATTTTCCTTTGCCTGCGCTGGGCAGCTGCACGCTGGCAGCGGCCTTTGGGTCTGGCCCGGGTGGCTGCATGCTGGGAAGAGACGCTGGGTGGTTGCTGTGGGCGTGGCCACTCTCTGGCCACTCCACCACTGCTGGCGGGCGTGGCTGCTGTCCGGCTGCTTGGTCGCTGTTGGTGGGGCCACTCTCTGGCTGTTCCACTGCTGTGGGTGGGGCTGCTTTCCGGTTACTTGGCTGCTGTGATGGAGCTGCACCAGCTGCTTATGGCCATGAGGGTCTTGAGAGTTGCATTGCCACCCAGAGGGCTGGGGCGCCTGAAGTTCCTCAGGATTCCCAGCCTGCTGGGCTGAGTGTGCCAGGACACTTCCATCTAGCTGTGAGGCCCCTGTCCCTTTAAGACTTTCAAAATGCACTCACCTTTCTTTTGCCCCAGGGGAGCCTGCTCAGGGACTTGCTCACAGATTTTACTTTTCCGTTTCTCTAATATCCAGCACACCATGCACTGTGTGTCTGCACTCCTGGTGTGGATTACTAGACCTGGTTGTTTAGCTGTCCTGGGCTTTCACTCTTTCCCAGCTCTGACTTCTTTCCTCCTGCTGGGGAGCTGGGTCTCGGGTCCCACTGGGCCATGGCTTGTATCTTACCCCCTTCATGAGATGCTGAGTTCTCACAGATGTAGATGTAGTCTGGCTGTTGTAATGTATCCACTGGTCTCTCTTTTAGGAATAGTTGTATTTGTTGTATTTT
Source organism: Manis pentadactyla (assembly GCF_030020395.1). NCBI lineage: Eukaryota > Metazoa > Chordata > Mammalia > Pholidota > Manidae > Manis > Manis pentadactyla. Next base: position 114,832,822 of record NC_080038.1, on the reverse strand, counting down.
CAAAAATATATATGGTTTTGGGAGGAGATTTCCCCTGCCCTACTCACGCCGCCATCTTGGCTCCTCCTCCAACCTATGAGATAGATTTTGATGTGGAAGCAGTATGTTGCAAATGGAAGAGCAACAAAATAGAAGGAATTTGCAACCTGATGATTATGGCACTAATAATATAACAGTCCTGGGCTGCTTATGTTTATTGTAGAGAGAATATTTTATCTTGTTTAAACTTTTATTTTGGTTTTCTATCACCTGTAGCTGAACTGAATCTTAACTAATAGAGCAGATAACTGATACAGGGATGAGATTGAAATTGAAGTGATAGGCTTTACTTGACAAGGAGGAAGGATATGTCCCTTATGTGAGATGGATAGAAGAAAGAGAGAATATCTAGGATTCCAGAATGTTTCTGAGGTTTAAAATTGTCTCATATTAGATGGCCTCAATTCTCTCAGTTGAAAAAGGAAGTCTTTTTCTGAAGGTGGAGATCAGATTCCGTGTTAGAGAGTGAAAAGCTTTAGGTTAGTGCTACTCAAATTGTGGTTCCTGAACCAGCATCATCAGCATCACCTGGGAACTTCTTGGAAATGCAGGATCTTAGGCTTCACCCCACATCTACTCATCAAAACCACTGGGGGTGGGTTCAGAAATATGTGTTTTTAACAAGATTCCCAGGTGATTTTTATTACATCAATCTTTGAGGTGCACTGGTCTGTGAAAACCTCTGTGGAGGAACCAATTGAGAATTCATTAGTAATAAACAAAAGTACATCTTTTGAGATGTGAATAATAATCCTCAAAGTTCTGTTGTGAATATGGCAAAGATGATAATGTTATCGATAATGATGATTTATTTAGGATGTAGGTGGGAGAAAACTTCTACAAGTTAAAGGATTTCTCTATGGCCAAGTTAACTTTGCATCACATTTTCACTGTATTCCAAAATAAGACAGCAAGACAAGTTGGGTTGTCATTGTTTTCCAAATCATCACAACTTGTTGACCTATCTGGGCTGTCCAACCTTAGATGGTAAACCATTTTAAGGCACAGATCTTAGATTATTTGCATTAAGTTTCAAGATACTTGTGTCTGGCAATTCAAATGTACATCAACAACATATGAAGCAAAACTGTTAACACGTAATTCCAACCAATTTCTTATCTCATTTTTGCAGTTGGTTGTGGGAAAACATTGGAGACAAAGGACCAAAATTGGACTCTTTTTTCTAAAACAATCTTATTTATAGTTAGGATTAGAGTTTAGGGGTCCATAGTCCCAAACTTGTGTCTGTTTTGAAATTTTTCTTTCTCTGTAATTGCATATTTTGGTTTTGGCTATGGTCAACACCACAAAGACTTTTTAGAACATCACCAGGGCTGTAAAATATGTGCAGATTTATTCACATTTACACTGAAATCTTCTGTAGTTTTAAAAACAGGATGACTTACATAAGGTTTCTACTGCACTAAGTCAAATAAACTCTCCAAACCCCTTCCATGTTCAGCCACTCCAAAATGCATAAAACTAAAATTATACCAAGATACTTCCAAGTGAAAAAAATAATAATGTGAAAATAAACTCACATCTCTAAGCTCTCAAAAGTTCAGTTTGTCTTTGGCATGGGATTTGGGTGAAAAGTCAGCTCTTTGATTTGAATCAGTTCACTCATCTTGTTTTGCCGTAAGCAGTATATGGGGACATGTCAAATCTTAATTAATATGTCAGAAGGAACAGGAAGGTAAGGAAGAAGAATTATTTTGTTTATATGAAACTATTCTGATCACAAGACAGAAAAAAAAAGAAAGGAAGTCTGACCTATGGCTGATATCTATTTTTTTGTGATCATAATCAGCTTTTGTCCTATGTTTGTTTCTATGGATATACTTAGGTTGTTATATAATTACTGTGATGCTCATTAAGATACCATTTACTTTTATTAGTATTTTAAATCAATCATTTGCTAATTTAAGCAAAGGGCTTTGGTAGCCAAATGCACTTAAATTGAAATCTGTACATCATAGGAAACCCATAATGACTTAAATAAAGACTCCAAATGCTACGAATGGCCTCCCCAGACCCAGGAAGTATTGTTCCTCAGCAGGGACTCATTTGTGTCATGATCATTGATCATTAAGCTGTACCCAAAAAATAAAAACAGTTTAAAAAGAGGTTGAATGGGGTCAGTAGTGTATTAGTCTCCTGCAAATCTTTGTTCCAACATTGCTCTTCTTCCCAGTGTCTTGTCTAATGATACTGGTGAAACATTTAATATGTTGCACTATAGAAGGAAATACTTTTAGTAAAGCAATGAGGGTCTAATAGAAAAAATATGACAATAATATCTTCAATGAGTGACTCTAAATATTGACTTGGAACTCATGTACTCAGAGAATTTGTGACAACTACAATACCAATACTTAATACTGAGTATTACTTTGTTCTAGATAGGTCTACAAGCTGTGCATACATTGTCTCCTTGAAGCCTCAGTACCTCTATGAGGAGGGTGCCATTATTATTCTTACTTTAAAGATGAGGGAGTTCAGGCTCAAGGAGTTCAAGGGCACAGAGCTGTTCAGTTGCAGAGCCAGAATTGGAGTCTACCTTTTTCTCTTTCTAGAGCTTTTGGTTGTAACCACTACTTCACTAACCTGCTTAATTGTGACTATGAGGAGTGGCAATAGGGTTATTTGCAACTTCAGTTGTACCATTTTTCAAATCCACACATCCTTGTGTTCAATATGGAATCAAGTAAATATTGTTAATTCTATTTGGCAAAGTGACAGAGGAGGTACTTGAATCTGTAGACTGAGCTGGCCAGTCAATTCAGTTCCAGTGGCCAGTCTCGTAATTCATGGGAAAAAGCAGCCTGAAGACTTCACACAAGTCTTAGTCTAATTCTTCAGTGACTTTTGAGTGGTAAATACACTGCCCTGATGGGCTTTTTAGGAGGCAAAACTGCTGTTTCTTACTCAGAATACTTTGGCTACCATGGGTGGGGAAATGGAGAGGGGAATGGTGAATTCTACTTCAGACAGCCCTGCAGATAGTTTACAGCCCAGAAAATCTTTTTTTGAGGACAACAATCTTAATTTCATCTCTGGGAGCCAGGTACAATATAGGATGTATTAATAGGGATGTTTTACTTTCAAATATTTATCTGAAGAAAAGGTTGACCCTGTAATTGTTCAGTGACCTCTGTGTCTGCTTTTTAATCACCCTATAGTTCTCCTACCAAAAGACACATCCTCACCCTGTATTTAATTGCCTGTGAATTTCTCCATTCTTTCGCACTAGAATGCAACCTCCATGACTAGGGCCAGTGTCACACTTGTTTATAGGGTATTCTCTGTAGTTGTCATGGTGGTTTGAACAGAGTAATCACTACTTTTTGACTGAATAAATGAATGAGATACCAAAGACACATTTGCTTGCTTCTGAGCAGAGTGTTTTCCACCTGGAGGTGCTGTCCCAAGCGCAGAACATGGAGCAGCATGAGTAAGAACATGCAACGATTCACAACCCTGGATACACCTTAGAATTACCTGAGAAGCTTTAGAAAATATTTTGAAAAAATATCTGGGTCCACACCAAATGGAGACTGAATATCTGGGCATGAATCTGGTTTGGTGAGGTTTGACAACCTGTGTTGTCGAACACACAAATCACCTTGGGGTCTTGTTAAAATGCAGGTTCTGATTCAGTATGTTTGGGACTCAGATTAGGCATTTCTTAAAAGCACTGCAGTGACGCCTGGGTTACTGATTCATGAACCATAGGTTAGACAGCAAAGGACCACAAGATAAATAACCACAGGGTTTAGTCTTCCTTACACGCCTTGAAGGTCAAGTGATGATGTCACCTGTGGTCAGAGAGATGAGCTGTGTAAATGATCACTTGGTATGTGCTAGGCACTGAACTAAGAGATTTCATGCATTATCTCAGGTCTAAAAAGAGCAGGTGTGTGATGCTACTTGCGCTGAGGCAATTGCTTGTAGGGGTAGAAAGCATAGCGCTGGCCAAGGCTTACTGAGGAATCTTTTGAGTCCCTCAAATACCATTTCTTCTTTTTCTTTTTTCTTTTTTTGTTTCTCCACCCTGACTCAGCAGGGGGCTCTGGTGCTCAGTAAAGGCATGTGTTTTGTATTGATGCTAAGCATTCAGTGAAGATAGGAAAATACGTGAATATTTGGATATTTTCAAATATTAAGATTCAGTATGCATAGACACAGTCAGAGGCCCAGGATCTGTTTATATGACTTAGGAGCCTCAGTAAGCATTTGCTGTGAGATTACAGTTTATTTGCTCAAACCCTGACATCTATTCTTAGGTAGGAAACAGAACAGATAATAAGCAGGCAACATCCATTTTCTCTGAATTTTATGGATTATTAGTTTCTTGGAATAATAATTCAGGACAATGGAATCATATATGGTACCTTGAATTTACACTTTTCTCCATGTATAAAACCTCTGCAGCATGGAACCCCACAATAAGGGGAATGGAACCCAAAACTGCAGGACAAATGCCTTCGTAAAATCAAGTTTTCATACAATCTGCCTCTCTCTCATTGGCCTATCGTCCATGTCGTTGTCATCTTTCCTTTCTTCTTCTGCATGAGGTCACATATTGGATTACACTCTCACGCTCTTTTCTGTATTTTGTATGTATACCTTTGTAACTTTGAGTCCTTATAAGAGACTATCTGTAGGATAAATTTTAGTTTGAGGTGGAATTGCTAGACTATTGAGTGTATGCAACCTTTGGGGGAATTTTCCTTCTTGCCCCTTTTGCCCAGGTAAGCAGACATATTCTGTCCTATTTCTGATTATGTAAACTCCCAAATTCTCATGGACAACTTTCCGTGGGGTTCATAGAAGACCTTCGCTCCCTTTTCTTATTTCTAAAGGTTATATATGCATTTAAACATTTTATTTACTTTTGTTATACACTTGCACATATGTACTTCCACTGACATGTATAAAAGTGATCATATAAATGCCGCCTCTATGCTTTTTGTCTGTTCTCCTTTGTTTGACTCTCTTCTCTCTTCTGCTGTTTTCATTCCTCTCATTAATGCCCCCCTCCTGCAGCATCTCCCTTAACACATCCTAATTTCTTGTCACAATTTACACTGTACTCTGTATTTTTCCATTCTCTTTTTTTCCTCTTTACCCACTTCCTACCCAATCTTATTCTTCCTTCTCTGCTGGAACAAAACATCTTCTAAGGGAGAGCTGCCTCCTGCTACTACAGTCTGCCTGCCCTGGGCTCTAAGCACACTCTTCTTTATGGACCAAGCCATGTGCATCGTGTATTTGTTATATGTCTTGTGTCATGCTAACCACTGTGGAACATGCACATAACTTGTTTTAGTGGTTTTCATATAGTGAAGTATAAATGTCAAACATTTTTGTTTTCTATCCTTGATTTCATTCTGTTTTGTGGAAACTTCCTTTCTTTTTTTTAGTAACTTCTTGGGAATTTTATATAACTTTATATGCACCTATCAAAAATTAACAGTCTAGCCCACTTCAGTTTAACCCTTCAATCTCATGTCTGCCATAAAATTATCTCCTTACCCATTGCTGGTTAGCCTTGTACTTGGGAGACTTAGAGAGGGAAAAGAGGTATTATGGGGCTGGAGGAGAGGGCAGGGCTAGAGATGAACTGGGATCCCTTTCCTTTTTAAGGTCTAAACTCTTCTAGCATTGGGTTTGAGAGGGAAGATAAGAGAGATGGCAGGTTTCTTCTTATACAACTTGTCATCTGCTGTTGATAAGGAGGCCTCTCTGGATTTGCTTTGGCTTTTTCTGGTTCCGTCTCCTACTGGTGGCCTTCAATGATGCAGTGGTCTACATAGATGATTGGTGTCATTTTCTTGAAGCAGCGCTCAACCTCCCCTCAGCTTTCTTTACTGATGAGGGGCCTCTTGAAAAAAGTCTTGTTATGGCCCATACCCTTAACTTCTTCTCTTTTCATGGAATTAAATTTCTTGTCTCTCTGTCTCCTTCTATAATCTCTGTTTTCCTCATAATGTGGCATGAGCACTGCTGAAGTCCTCTTCCCCAAGTCCTCAAGCATCAGGGGCTAGTCTCTTCCTTTGAAGATGTATCATGGTGTTTTTTTATTCTTCTGGTACTCATGAAAACCTGTCACCTTCAGAAAGCTCCAGATAATAAGCAGGAAACACCTATGTAATTTGCAGAGAAATACATCAAGCTGTCCCAAGAATTCCCTCACCAAGATCCATTCCATTCTATGGCTGCCCAGAGATGGGCCTGTAGTTCATAGTTGTCAAGTATTCACCTAGGAAATGAGATAACGGCCTTACTTTCTTGCAGGGAGCCCAATTCTCTTAGCTCTTCCGTCCACTTGAATTTGGAAGGAATAACTCTCATCCTTTCCCACATTGAGAGGAAAGTCAAAAGCCTTTTCATTGTAAACTGGCAGTTTTGACAATTCTAATAATTTACTCTTATCTTCCACCTTCCTGATCTTCTATGGATTGGCCAAGTTGTAGAGGCTTGATGCAGTGGCTACTCATTTCGTGGCCTATTTTTCCAATTTTTATAAGTCTTTATGACAATTTCTCGACACAACTCTAGTTGTTGGATTCTCTAAGAATGTGTGAGTAGTTAGAGGTTCTTTTCTTCATCTTTGAAGCTTTATTGACAATGTAGTAGGCAACATGAAAAGTCCCTCTAAGTATGTTATTATATGTATAGAAGAGGCTTGTGCTAAAACTTAGTGGGCTTAAACCAAACCATTGCCTATTTCAAACCTATAGATCAAGACTTGTACAAGTTATACATATCAATTTCCTGCCAAGGCAAACCTTCTGGCTGGCTAGATTCTCAAAGGAGCAGACATCATACCTGTGGCTTCCCTATATGCCTCTAGTCCAAACTGATATCCCCAATCTGTGAAAACTTATTGCATTATACTCTAAACCAGAGGTCCTTCCCCATGTATCACATGTGATGGATGGATTCACTCATAAGACAAAGTTCCACAGATTTAGTCAGGATTATGAACAATTTCCAATGAACTATCTTCTCGTCCATTCAAGAATACATATTGGATTGCAAACAGTGAGTGATATTATTAAAGCAATTACCTTAACAATTGCTCTTATTTATTAAAAACTGATTTTCATATGTTGACACTTTTGTGTTAGTACTAAATTATTTGTGACACACTTTACAACTGATGATGACATCCGGCTCACCAAAAAACTTAGTGCTTTATATTTTCTAGTTTTGACTTCAACAAAATTGTAGGTGTCCTAGAGGTGGGAATTGTATCTAATATGTCCTGCATAATAAACTGTATTTTAGATAGATAGATGGCATTCCCAAGTATATATAAATTTTTATTTATTATATATCATATATGTATTCCCAAATATGAGAATTCTTACATATCTACTCAGTACTTTAGTTGAGCAGAGGCATAGATTATTAAGCCAGAAGTGACTAGAGAAGAAAGATGTTAGGTTTTTATAACCCTAAACCATTACTCTTTTAAGGAAAGATGAGGGTTTGCCATTGATTTGGCCTTTGTCAGAACTTCTACACTACTATTTTAGGATCAAGAAATGTGAGGGAGCTAGGTATTTATTCATACATTTGATCCATATTTACTGAGTACCTACTATGTGCTAATCACAGGTGAATAGGCACCGTAAGATATAGTCCCTGTCACTGATGTCCTTACAGTCTATTGACAAGAGGGACTTATTCCTGAACAATGACATTATGCTGTTTGCTAAGTTAGGGGAGATACAGAGTGATGTGGCAGCAAATGACAGGGGAACTAAACTATGACTTGATGGGAGTGGCCATGCAAAGCTTCCTGAAGGGGATGGCACTTCAGCTGGGACCTAGAAGATGAATGAATGGGAGTGGAAGGGAGGGGTCCAGGCAAAGGTGAGAGCATATGCAGAGGCACAGGGTCATTTCAGAGCATGCCACTTCCAAGGAACCAAAAGAAGTTCAATAGAGCTGGAATCCAGAGGACTGAGTGAAGAGTGACTTGAGGGGTTAAATCATAAAGAGTCTTATATGTCAGGCTTACAAATTTGAGAGCAATGCTTGCAACTGAAGGGTTTTAAGTAAGAATGTGACATGAGCATATTTACATTTTAAAAGCATCATTCTAGCTGCTAGGGGTGAATGGAAAGAAAGAAATCAGGATTAGAGGAAGGAAGACTAAGAAGTCATATAATAATGATGGGGACTTATAAATTTTCATCACCTTTTTAAGCTTTTATTTCTTTGAAGCGGTCAGATTCTTTGTTCCCTCAAAAACCAGTTGTCTTTATAGACTCCTCAGAGAGCCTATCACTCCTCAGCTGGCACTCCAATCCTGGGCTTATTAAAATAAAATAAGTGGAGGTTCATTGTTTATTCTGTTCTCTAAAAATCTTCTTCTCAAGTCTGCAATGTTTTCTTTCTGCACATGATTTGGTGTACAGTCCCTCTTCCCTTGTATCAGTGTTCTACATTAAACCTAAGTGTCCTAACATGTTTTGCAGGTTGGGTTCTTCCAAAAATAAACTCAGAGATAGAAACATTCAGGAAGTTTTTAAAGCAGTGCTTCTAGAATCAACAACTGTGCAAGGGAAGAGAAAAGAAGGGAAGGAAAAAAAAAAGAAAGTAAGGAGAAAACAAGAGGTAGCAGAGAGAGAAAGTGGGCTATGAAACTGTCGCAACAAAGTCCTCAGCTAAGTCTGAAGTGACCTCTGACCCTGGATGAGCTGTCTGGGTTTTATACTTCTGACCTGACCAGTCATGAATGCATGCAGGCCCGGGGAAGGAGTTACAAACTTGGGAGAGGCAGTTCTCTCCAGCTAATGGCAATTTCTGAACACAGCCTGAGTGCAGTCAACCAGAAGCATTCCTAGAAGCTGGAGAATAAGCCCTTTATTCCTTAAGTGGAATCTGGAGTGCACTGCAACCTCTGCTCTGAAGTATTTCTTGGAATAATAATTCTATGAGATATAAATTGGTGTTCCAAGAAAAAAATATTTCTCTGTGGTCAAATAAGTTTGGCAAATGCTATGCTAAAAAGGCTCTTTATAGGAGAATTCTTAGAAATGTATGCTGCTGTGCACGATGAATCTCCAATGGAGAACTGTATGTGTAGAAGATAGCAACCACAGGTGACCAGGAACACATTTTTTTAGGAATATCTCTTAAGCATAGTGCCACTAAACATCAGAAATGATATTCTAGGGGCAATGAAGACAGAATAAATACTGTGGCCATAGGGACATGAAGCTCTATTATTTCAGATTTTGTCTCAGTGGTCCAACATAGCAAATAACCCATCTTGATTGAATTATTAGCAAGGGCTATTGCCCTTGATTAGATTGCTATAGACTGGTCAATACAACCCATAACTAAATCAAACTAGACTTATTTCTTAGTGAAAGTCTTGTTTCGTATGGAGACAAAATGTTTGCTTTATTATTTATTGTTTTTTTATATTTCTTCTCATTTTGATGGGCTTACAGAGTCAATATGTTTTGATTTGGGAAATTGACACTGGTGACAACACAATGTTGCTGCCAAGAAAAACTTGCCATGTAACAGTATTGCTGTATAATTCAAGGAAGTCTTGAAAAGAATTCATAGTAAAGTAGAATTTTTCTCAGCTTGATTCCATGTCAACTTTTGCATCTTGTGATTATTGACTCAACTGTTAAATCTATTGTCTCACTGACCTCTTCTTGAAATTGGTCTCATTTCAGAATGTCTGCTTACCTGACTTTCATATAAGTCAATACAGATTAAGTTAGGATCAAACAAGAGGCAGTTTCAGTAAAAAAGAAACTCTTCAGTGAAATATGCTACCTGTACTCAAGAAAGTTCATGGACAGATAGACTTTAAGAATCCTTTAAGAAAATCCCTTAAGAAAACACTTTGAAAAGTTAGAAATATTTACCTTCAGAAAGAATAAGTAAGGCGCTGAATGCTCACTATGATCTGAAACTACTTTTGTCATAAGCATCATGACATTAAGCTTTCTCAAAGTCAGTAGGAAATAACATGACCTTGACCATGAATTTTTAGTATCACACAGGTGTGTGTGTGTGTGTGTTTGTGTAGAGGGAGAGAGAAAGAGAGAAAAAGAGGGAGAGGTAATTTAGATTATACTATAAGAGCTAACCAATAGGATAAATTTTGACTAGAGGAACCATTATTTTATATTTTGAAATTAATTACAATGCTTTACAGTCCTAATGTGCTGATTTTTGGTTTGCCAGAAATTCTTTGAACCTCTCTGTCAGCCCAAGCTTGTTAATCTTGGGCAGCAGGGTTTTATTTTGTTGCATTGTTTTTATCAAAACAGTGTCAGTGTGACTTCCTGACCAAGTTTTCAGTTTTGAAAATGGCTCCTCAAGGTGGAAGTTTCTCAAGCTACATTTGATTACTGCAGGAACTGACTGGAGAAAGGAGCTTAACTGGACGCAGCTAAATAGAAATACAAATGAAGTTACATGTTCACAAGTACATTGGCTTTTGAAGATAATCCAAGTGAAGATAAACTACATTTTAAAGAAGTGCAAGAGGATTTTTTAAAATGAATTATTCAAGTCCTATTATGATGTGCATCCCAGAGATTTGGCAACCTACTCTTTAAAAGTCAAAAATGACTTTTAATGGACGATGTGCTGTCTGCATGGTCCTGATCACCCCATCTTTTCACAGCAGTCACTGAGTAAAGCCAGCATGTTGTGAGAAACAGTAATAGTGAAGAGTCTAGGAAAATCAGAAATCTGAGAATAGTGGCATCAATAAAGTGACAAGTTGCCTGACAGAAAGGAAGTATGGCTTTATCCTTCCTTGATCCCTGCTTCCCTTTCCAAAGAAATGAAATACTGTTAATAACAAGATATCATCACTCTCCTTTTTTTCACCCACGCTCACACTCAGACAAGAAGAAAGGCATTGGTTCAGCTAGTTTCTTTGCATTGCAGATGTTCTGTTCTTAATGTTTGTTTAATTTAGCTTTTCTAGTATTTCCTCGTTACAGAATGTATAAATATGATTCACAGAAGCCTGGGCAGTAAGAAATCACAACACTCACTGGGCCAGAGATGTGAACAAAAATGTAAATATAAGAAAGAATTCTGAACACTAGTGCAGCAACTCTTAGCACAAGTGCAGGTGAGCCCAGACTTTGAAATAACCAACTTACAGAAGACATATGTAAAGAGGTCTCTGAGCCTTAACCTTACTCCCAGGGTGTAGTTCTGATGTTTACTTACTGGGAGACACTGTACAGGATCTTAGAACTTTTAGGAATTATTCCGGTTCAGCTGGGAATAGCAGGACATAGGACAACAGGTTCCAGGACAAATTCTCAGGAAGCCCAGCCTTACCTCTGTTTGGTCTCCTGCCCTAGATTTCGTTTCTTTCCTCCCACTGTGTAACTATGTTCACTTAAATTTGTCATATTACCTGAATTAAGGATGGAGGACATACATTTTGAAAAAGAACATATCTTTGGTAGAGTTAACATACTTTGATGTGAACTAATTCAATAGTATACATTGTTCCTGATTTAACTGGCTAAGACCAACTCTGTGTTATTAGAGTAAATGGAAGTAGTTAATTTTGGCTCAGTGCTAGAGAGGGAACATGGGGGTAATGCAATAGTGCAGGGCTTCTAAAAGGAGGAACATTGGGAAATACCTTAAGAGGATAAGAGACACTTATCACTATTTTCCAGTCAAATGCCACACAATCCCCTACTTCCTACAGTTGAAACTCCATACAGTATGATTAGTGTAGCTATACTGTGAGTTAAGTAAGCATCTGCTAGCTAGCTGAGTACATAGATAATCATTTATAATATTGTTTACTCATAGTGATACTTAACTATCACAGTTGCTGAAATACTTGAAGCCTACACCACCAGCACTTTTCCTCCCTGTAAGCACTTATATGGAAGTCAAGCCAGAAAGTTGTTTGGGGAAAATAAAATAAAAACAAGGTTTGAAGGGAGCTAAACAATTCTCTAATCCAATCCTTCTTGATATACCCAAATGTGTAAGCCTTATTTCCATATTTCTCTCCTGAAAAGAAGTTTGTACTCACAAATAGGTTTTATGTGATTCAACCAGATAGAGAATTCAAATGGCCAGTTGCCACTTTCTATCAAGTTTTCCTCACTAGTTTTGGGTATAGATGCAATTTTATTCATTTTCACATTCAGTTGAACAATGAGATCCAACTTCAATTTAGATGCCATCCAACCATGAATTTCATGTGATGCGCCCAATCCTGAGCTAAGTGCTGCAAGGGAACTAAAGCCGTTATATTAGAGATCCTACTCTGTCATTGTGATGGCTAATTTTACGTGTCAACTTCTCTGGGCTAATGGATGCCCAGATAGCTGGAAAAACAGTATTTATGGGTGTGTCTGTGAGAGTGTTTCCAAAAGAGATTAACATTTGAATTGGTAGACTGAGTAAAGAAGATTACCCTCACCCAGGTGAGTACATCATCCAATCAGTGAGGGCCAGAATAGAACCAAAACGAGGAAGAAGGGGGAATTTTCTTTCTCCCTGAGCTGGGACATCCAACTTCTGTCCTGTGATATCAGTGCTCCTGGTTGTGAGGCCTTTGGACTTGGACTACGACTTAAACCATTGGCTCCCCTGGTTCCCAGGCCTTCAAACTCTGACTGAATTATACCACTGATTTTCCTGGGTTCCCAGTTTACAGTGTCAGATCATGGGGCTTCTCAGTCTCTATAATAGCATGAGTCAATTTCCACTTGAGAATATGTATATGTATATTTTATTGGTTCTTTCCATGCTGGGCTTAAAATTATCTTTCACCAAAAAAACTCAAATGTTATTACTCAGATCACTCCAGCATACTTCTTGCTGTTTCACATATTCCTGTTACATCCATATTTCCATTGTGAACTACTCCAGGGCAGGCAGTATGTATGAGAAATGTCAAGGGCCATGTATGCCATGGGGAAAATCTGACAGTCCATGAATCCCCCATTTATTAGAATGTGATCTTAGAAACACAAACACTTTGCTTCCTGTTGCCTGTTTCTAATTCTGATCTGTAATACATAATAGCTAATATTTGTTGAATGCTTACCAGGTTCCACATGCTTTACATATATTATCTTTAACACTTATGATAAAATTGCGTGGTAGGTGTAAGTTTTCCTTTAATTACAAATGAGGAAACTGGGATTTAAAAGGTTAAATGGTTTATCCAAGGTCACACAGCAAATGGTTGAGCCTAGATTTGAAGCTAGGTCTTTATGAATAGAAATTCCACACTTTTTCCAAAATGCCAAATTGTGTTATAATAATACTGAGTTCTCAGTGTTATAATCAGGAACAGACAAAATTAAGCTGGCTAATGGTCAACCACAGTGCCATGTTTAAGTTTTCTTTCCCTCCTTTCCTTAGCATTAGGTCTTACTACCACAACCCACAGTTTTAATCTTTAAGGTATAGCCTGGTGAACCAACCTGTTGCCATTCAGGGGTCTTTCATTTCCTTGCCTCAATAGAGTTTCCAGCAATATTATATCATCTGACAAGTACAGGTAGGAAATTAGTTCCCCACCAAATTAAGAATTTCTTGGCACGAATTGCCATATTTTATTGATTCTGCAATGTGCATTTTTCACCTTTTAGTCGCTCTGTCATCAAGGTGAAACTTACAATTGATGGTGCCTTACAATTACAATTAGCAGTATTTTTTCTTTCTTAGTGGCACATAGAATAATAATATGCCTTAGAATCAATGATTTCTTACATTCATTGAAATGTGATATGCACAAATCAATACATTACAGATATGTAGCATGTTCTATGGAATCTCACCTCTTTTCAGTAGCTGTCACAAAATTACAGTAATAAAACTATGCATGAAATTATTTTATTGATGAGAAAACTTAGGTCTAGAAAGGGGCACGTGATTTTCCTAAGTCCATAGAACTTCCACATGGCAGAGCCAAGACTAGAATATAATTTTCCTGATTTCTGTTACACCACACTTTTCCCTATTGTTTGACTCCAGGAGAAGTTTCATGTTAGCTCTATTGTTCTTTCTTTCTCTTCCTTCCTGAACACTGAGAAAATACGTTAATTCTTGTTGGTTCTATAGGCATATATCCCATGTTTAGTCTGAGTTACAAATGCAGGATGATTCTAAACACTCTTGAGTTGGTGTGTTCTCTTTCTGGTTCTCACAAACAGAGGTGTTTCTATCTCTTCCTCTGAGCATTAAAGAATGTAATCCTTTTCTGTCCTTTATTGATACTTTTATTTCCTTCTTCCCATCTTGTGTCTGAATTCAATTAATAGATTTTCTTTATATACTTCAGCCAAACAACTGATTGAATGCAAAGAAGATATGAAAAAATTCTTTCTTTTATTGTCATACATATCAGAAAGTTGCAAAAATGTAGAACAATGTCATTCTTCTCACTGCAGACTTCCTCTTGTTCTTGTTAATAAGGTTTTATTGGAACACAGCCATACCCATTCCTATGTATTGTTTATGCTTGTTCAGTGCTGTAATGGTAGAATTGAGTCATTGAGCTAGATTGTATGACCCACAACACTTAACATATTTTTACTACCTGACCCTTCATAGAAAATATATTTACTACCTGACCTTTTATATACAAAGTTCATTGTTTCTACTCTATATTATAGAATGTCTGTGAACAATTTTTAAAAGTGAAATGTATTTCTCTTATTTGATTCATTCTGATGTTCTCCTTACCTATACATGTCAAATAAATCTTGATGATAAATAAGGAGACAAATGATATAGCTATATTGTATAAAATTGCTCAATAAATATTTACTGATAATGTACTGTGCTAACTAATGGGGATATAACGACCAAAATAGACATTGACATTATCTTCGTGGAGATTATATTCTATTTACTCAGGCTCATTTTTGCTTTGTTTATTAAGGACTGATCACTCCTAACTTGAATATACCATGACTTTATGAACTTTTGTCTAGAATAGAGACATTGGCGACCGTCAGAAATGCACAGATTTTCTGATTGATTGTGGCTTTTTGAATAGAAGTCTAAGGACTACCAAATTTGTATTTGGAAAACATATGACATTTGGATCCAATGTGAATGAGATAGACATGTGTACTAGGAGGATTCAGTAGTATCCATTTACTAGTTCAACAACAATTTATTAAGAAACGTCTGCTGTACTGGACACTGTGCTGGGTATATGACTCTCATCCTCATATTTATCAAATAATTAGGGTGCATCATGCCAGGTTAAAGAAAAGGAGAAAGGATTATTATTGTATTTTATATCGGGATGATATTATTTCTGAACATTAGTCCTTCAATAAGCTATGCAAATGGCCATGGAAAAAGGATTGTTAACTTTCTTTCTTTCTTTTTTTCAGTGCCCAGAATAAAATGGCAATGACTTTATTTCCTATCTCTTTCATGGAATTTCAAGGTGGACTTTGATTAAGGAAAAATATCTGATACCCAGAGTGGGTTAGAGTAGAAGAGATCTGACTTATTCAAATCTGAAATTGAGGAGCTGAGGGGTTAAGTGGTTTGCCTAAGATAATACACCTCATTTGTGGAGGACTGGGAGCTAGAGTCCCAGATATGAGCTCTTAATATTGAACCACACTATTCTCTCCCTTCCAAAATGTTTAAAGTAGAAAAGACATTAGTATTACATGTAACCTACTGCTTTGTCAGGATAAAAACATGAAATCAAAATCCATCTGTGATGAGATCGTGTCTCTGAGTGGTTCAGAATAATTCTTTGATCTAGTCATTTGTATGGGGAGTAGATTTCCAAAGCAGTGACAAGGAGAGACAAAAACAAGCATTGTGTTATGGATTAAGATAATTGAAGGGAAGAGGGTGAGGCAGCAGTCAAATTACTAAAAAAGATAAGAGCACATGACCAGGAAACCAACTAGCAGTAAGACTGCCTTTTGTGTTTGTAACTGGAGAACTAATTCTGGGGAAGTACTTTAACATCTCTAAGCTTCAGGTTTCCCATATGTAAAATGAAGGTAAATAAATATACCTACCCCATAGGAAAGCTGTAAGGGTTAGAGATGATAATTGCAGACACTTAACTCAGTTCATGGCATAGAATAAACTTTCAAGTAAAAGTAAATATTATCACTAGTGTGAATTAATTTTGTTCGATCACTTTAAATGATCCAATGTAATTGGGTTCACAAATAAAGATATTTCAATAGTCTGACAATTCTGGTATTCCAAGATTGTCTGCATCTTCTTTATCAAATGGCAAAGGTCCCTGCATCTCCATGAAGGTGTTGCAAGAAACCCTAGGGAGAGAGTACACTGAAAAAATGGATTCAACCATGTGATCTCACTGACAAATAGATATAAACTCATAAATCAGTCCTTTGGATTTTATGTGAAAAAAATTACAGAGGAATTTATAAGTAGCATGTCATCTTCATGATTCTTATTGGAAGAATATACCATCACAATGTTATTCTTTTCCTTTTTCTTTTTACTTTGTAGTATAAGCGTTTTCATTTGTACTACTGGTCACAGATAAATAAAATCTAGTTATGGGCTGGGAAGGAAATGTTGGACCAAGCTTTTAGAGACTAGAATTTCTTGTTCAACTCATAGACTTTAATATCTGCATATAAGACCAGTTCTGCTATGCAGTCATTTACTCATCTCAACAAAATAAATAAAGAGGAATATATAAGGGAAATCACATGGTATTTGTCTTTCTCTGCCTGGCCTATTTCACTTAGCATAATACCCTCTAGGTCCATCCATGTTGTCACAAATGGCAGGATTTCTTTCTTTGTTATGGCTGAATAATATTCCATTGCCTGTATGTATCACCTATTCTTTATCCATTCATTTATTGATGGACACTTTGGTTGCTTCCATATCTTAACTATTGTAAATAATGTAGCAATAAACATAGGTGTGAATATATCTTTTCAAATCAGAGCTTTGTTTTCCTTGGGTAAATTCCTAGAATTACTGGGTCATATGGTAGTTCTATTTTAGTTTTTTGAGGAACCTCCATGCAGCTTCCCACAGTGGCTGCACCAATTTACATTCCCACCAACAATGTAAGAAGGTTCCCTTTTCTTCACATCTTCACCAACACTTGTTATTTCTTGTCTTTTGCATAATAGCCATTTTAACTGGTGTGAGGTGATATCTCATTGTGGATTTGATTTGCATTTCCCTGATGACTAGTGATGTGGAGCATCTTTTCATGTGTCTATTGGCCATCTGTATGTTTTCTTTGGAAAAATGTCTATTTATGTCCTCTGCCCATATTCTAATTGGGTTATTTGTTTTTTTGGTGTTGAGTTGTATGAGTTCTTTACATGTTTTGGATGTTAGCCCCTTGACAAACATATCATTTGAGAATATATTCTCCCATACTGTAGGTTGCCTTTTCATTTTGTTAGTAGTGTCCTTTGCCTTTTAGTTTTATGCAGTCCCAGTTGTTTATTTTTGCTTTTGTTTCCCTTGCCATGGCAGATGTATCCAGAAAAAAATTACTTATGCTTATGTTCAGGAGATTTTTGCCTATGTTTTCTTCTAAGAGTTTTATGGTTTCATTTATTATATTTAGGTCTTCAATTCATTTCTAGTTTACTTTTGTGTTTGGTGTTAGTGATCCAGTTTCATTCTCTTGCATGTAGCTGTCCAGTTTTCCCAATACCAGTTAATGAAGAGACTGTCTTTTCCCCATTGTATATTCTTACCTCCTTTGCCATATATTAATTGACCATATATATGTGGTTTTATTTCTGGGCTTCCTATTCTGTTCCATTGATCTATGGGACTGTTCTTGTGCCAGTACCATGCTGTTTTGATTACTGTAGTTTTGTAGTATAGCTTGAAGCCAGGGAGCATGATACCCTCAACTTTGTTCATCTTTCTCAAGATTGTTTTGGCTATTTGGGGTCTTTTGTGGTTCCATATAAATTTAAGGATTATTTGCTCTAGTTAATTGAAAAATACCATTGGTATATTGACAAGGATTGGATTGAATCTGTAAATTTATTGAGTACATACAATATATTGTTAAGCACTGCAAGCAGTGGCGAGTAAGATCCACTCCTTGTCTTTAGAGCAATCCTTTAATTTACTAATTAAAAAATGTCATAGGTATGTTCATTGCCTAATATATACAACTTGCAGGATATATAATAGTGAATAAGATAGATCTGGCTCAGCCCTCAATGAGGTTGCAATCTAATGGGAAAGAGAGATTTACTCAAACAAGTGTATAGTTATAAACAGCAGTACACACTATGAGGAAAGAATGTTTTGATGTTCTGGGAGCACACAGGAGGAGAACCAGACTTAATTTGGGAAGACTTCCCTGAGGAGCTTATTTTTGACTTAAGAGCTGAAGGATGGGTAAATGTTAATTAGATAAAAGAAAGAAAGGAAATCATTCCATAAAGCAGGGACAGCATGTGCAAAGACTGTGTATCAGAATAACTTATAGTATATCTGAAGAGCTACAAAGTCAGTATGGCTGGAATGCAGAGATAAAGGGAGAACATGCTATGAAATTAGGCCAGAGGGATAGGCATGAGTGCAGTCATGCAGGCCCTTGAAGGCCATGGAAGGATTTTGGATTTTGATATTCAAATGCAGAGCAAAGCCATTTAAAAGATTCAATCAAGTGGATTTGCTTCAAATAATTACCCATTGTACTATCTGACTAGGGTTTGTCTTTTTGAAATACTACAAGGAATCCCCTATTGAGACCACCTGGTTTAATAGTTGCCAGAACCCTAGGAGGTGTTTGCTGCTTCCTGAGATTATGATGTCTGAGATACCTCAGTGATACCTTTTGCGTTATCAGTATTCTGATCACTTTAATATTAAATTCTCTTCAGAATGATTTATTGGTTTAATACACTAAACATTGGCTTTGAATTTCAACAAAATATTTAAAAATGTAGCCATGTATAATATTGTGTGATACTGAGTAGTAGCTTTATATAAGATTGTCATTATAGGTGACCTAATCTCACTAATTGTAATTTAAGAGAAAAAAGACCAAAAATCCAAAATGGCAAACACAGGCCTGATACTCATTGCTTTTAGAGCTGGTAGAGGGGAAAGGAATTTAATGCAAGTCTCACCACTTTCCAAGGTGTTTTTTAAGATGGGATAAAAATGCAGATCCAGAGATGTTAATTCACTTGTAAAAGATCATAAAGCTATGTAGTTAGCAGAGGTAGTTCAATAAAACAAAATTTTCTTTCTTGAATCCAGTGTTTAGTTTAATATACCATGCCATATTTGAACAATCAATATGGTTTTTAATGCGTTACATGTTGTTCTTCTGAATCAGGAATGAATTGAACTTGTAATTAAATTTCTTCCGATTTTCATTACCTAGAACACTGATAGTGCAAGAGAAGAGTTAGAAATCTGCATCCTTAAAATTTTGCAAAAACTGATAGTGGACATGATAGCTTCCATAACTATATAATTTGTGGACATCATTCCACAGTAATGTATTGACTTGAAAGAAAGTTCTTGGCAGGTAACCACCCCTAGGGCACTGCACAGATAGCAGACTAAAACACAACCTATTTTCTTATGAAAAAGGCTTATTTACTTGACCTGGAGCTTTAGCCTGAGGGATAGACATCAGATTTCTCACACATCTAGAGGCTAAGGAGGCAAACCCAGGGAACATATGCAGGGAGACACCTTCCCTGTACACTCTCTCTAGAGCTTAGCAAGACTTTCAAGAAAGGAGCTTATAGACTCATTTGAAGCCCCAATTTGTGCAACTTTCCTACAGGAGACACCTCCTGATCTCAGGTCTGTAGGCCATCAGGTATCACAGTTGCAGCCCCATTGAACTGTATATATTTGGATACTATAAAAACTGCTGCCTAAGGGCCTGGATTCATATCAGCTTGAAACCAGGTACTAAATGAAATTGCTCCCTTTGGAACACTGACAGGTCTTGGCACACCCAAAATAACTGGTGCATACAAAAAATTAGCTGGTTTAAACAATTCCAAAGGCTCAAGAGATGACAGTTAGAGCCAGGTTGAATGGGGAGCTTCATTGCCTTAATCAGGAAGCTGCTCCTTCAACACTAAAGAGGTAGCTGTTTTACATAAGACATAGAAACAAACACATAGAGTAATGCAAAATGAAGAAACAGGAAAGTATATTCCAAGCAAAAGAACAAGATAAAACCCCAGAAAAAAAGACCTTAATGACATGGAAATAAGTAATCTATGTGATAAAGAATTCAAAGTAACAGTCATAAAGATGCCCAGCAAATGTGGGAGAAAAATGGGTGAACACACTGAGAACTCCAGCAAAGAGATAAAAAACATAAGAAAGTACTAAAGAGAAGTCACAGAGCTAAAGAATACAATAACTGAACTTAAAAATACACTAGACAGGTTCAAAAACAGACTGGATGAAACAGAAGATTGGACCAGTGAACTGGAAGACAAAGCAATGGCACTCACCAAGACAGTGCAGCAAAAATAAAAATGAGTTTTTAAAAAGTGAAAGTAATTTAAGGGGCCTATGGAACAAAACCAAGCAGATTAACATTCATTTTATAAGGGTCCCAGAAGGGGAAGAAAGAGAAAGGGTCAGAAAAATTATTTGAAAAAATAATGTCTGAAAACTTCCCTTACTTGGGGAAGGAAACAGATATCCAACTCCATGAAGCACAGAGCTCCAAATAAGATAAACCCAGAAATACCCACACCAAGACACATTATAATTAAAGTGTCAAAAGTCAAGGATAAAGAGACTCTCAAAAGCAGCAAGAGAAAAAAATTTGTTACATATAAGGGAAACCCCATAAGGCTATCAGCAGATTTCTCAGCAGAAACTTTGCAGGCCAGAAGGGAATGGCATAACATATTCAAAGTGCAGAAAAGAAAATAAACCCAAACAATAATACTCTACCCAGCAAGGTTATCATTCAGAATTGACTGGAAGATAAAGGTTTGAAGACACTC
Organism: Manis pentadactyla; assembly: GCF_030020395.1. Lineage (NCBI taxonomy): Eukaryota > Metazoa > Chordata > Mammalia > Pholidota > Manidae > Manis > Manis pentadactyla. Next base: position 114,811,784 of record NC_080038.1, on the reverse strand, counting down.
ACAGGTAAAGAAATTGATCACTACTAAACTAGCCTTACAAGAAATGCTAAAGGGACTTTTTAAATCTGAAATGAAATTTCACTAACTATAAAACAAGAAAATATATAAAAATAAAAACCTCATTGAAAAAGGTAACAATATAGTAAAGGCAGTGGATTAATTACTTATAAATGCACTATGAAGGTTAAAAGACAAAAAAAGTAAAATTAACCACAACTACAATAATTAAAGGGATACAAAAAATGAAAAGATCCAAAATGTGACACCAAAACAGAATGTGAGGGGAGGGTGTAGTAAAAATGTAGAGTTTTGGAGTGTGTTTAAATTTAATTTGCTATTAGCTTAAGATAGACTGTTATATACATTTTAAAGATGATATACATGAACCTTGAGGTAACCAGAACCCAAAAACTTACAGTAAACACACAAAAGAAAATGAGAAGGGGATCTAAACATAATACTAAAGAAAGTCAACAAATAACAAGAGAAGAGAACAAAATAAGAAAGGAGCAGAGAAGAAATACAAAAACAGGAAGAAAATAATTAACAAAATGGCACTAGGTATGCACTGATTAGTAATTCCTTTAACTGAAAATAGACTAAGTTCTCCAATCAAAAGGATTAGAATGGCTGAATGGATAAAAAAATACAAGACACATCTATGCACTCCTACAAGAGACTCACGTCAGAAGTAAGGACAAATCAAAATACACGTAGAGATGAACAGAAAGAGAAAGACAACATCCCAACATCTATAAGATGGAGAAAAACGGGTCTAAGCAGGAATTTCATAGCAATTCAGGCCTACTTCAAGAAACAAGATGAACCTCAAATAAACAATGTAACTACACCTAAATAAACTAGAAAAAGAAGAATAAATGAAGCCCAAACTTTGTAAAAGAAATAACAAATGTCAGGGTTGCCACTGAGAAATGGAGCAGAGAATAAAAAGACAATAGAAAAGAGCAATTAAACTAAAAGAGGGTTCTTTGAAAAGATAAGATTAACAAACTTTAACAAGACTCACTAAGAAAAAAAAACAAGAAAGGGATCAAATAAATAAAATCAGAAATGAAAAAGAAGTTACAACAGATACCACAGGAAAGCAAAGGATCTTAGGAGACTACTACAAAAAATGATATACCAACAAATTAGACAACCTAGAAGAAATAGATAAATTCCTAGAAACTACTAATCTTCCAAGACTGAATCAGAAAATCTGAATAGACCAATCAATAGTAAGGAGATTGAATCAGTAACCACAAACTTCCAAAAAAAACAAAAACAAATTCCAGAACCAGATGACTTCACTGGTGAATTCGACCAAATATTTCAAGAAGAACTAATACTTATCTTTCTCAAATTCTTCCAACAATTGTGTAGGAGGGAATACCTCCAAACTCATTTTATGAGGCAGCATCACTCTGATACCAAAATCAGACAAGGACACCATAAAAGAAAGTTACAGGCAAATATCCCTAATGAACAGATGCAAAAATCCTCAACAAAATATTAGCCAACTGAATTCAACAAAACATTAAAAGTATCAACCAGAATCCCTCAAACACCAGAAAGAGGGCTAAGTAAAACTGAAATCACCACTCTTCTTGGAAAATATTTCAAAATAAAAATCATAAACATGTTCACGGAGCTACAGAAAAATATTCACAGTCTCAGGGAGGACCTCAATAAAGAGATAGAAAGTTTGAAAAATATACTATCTGAAATGAAACATACCATAGGGGATTTAAAAGCTGATTAGATGGAGGTAGAGGAGATGGAAAATGAAATAGAAATTAGAGAACAGGAAAACAAAGAATCTGAGGCAAAGAGAGGAAAAGGGATCTCTAGGAATGGAAAAATAATCAGAGAACTGTGCAATCAATCCAAATGGAACAATATTTGCATTTTAAGTTACAGAAGAAGAAGAAGAGAGAAAAGGGGATAGAAAGTCTTTGAGGAAATAATTGCTGAAACTCCCCCAATCTGCAGAAGGAAATAGTCTCTCAGATCTCTCAACACAAAGGACCCTAGGAAGACAGCACCAAGACATACAATAATTAAAATGGCAAAGATCAAGGACAAGGACAGTGTATTAAAAGCAGCCAGAGAGAGAAAAAAGGTCACCTACAAAGGAAAGCTCATCACGCTATCATCAGACTTCTCAGCAGAAACCTTATAGAACAGAAGAGAGTAGCATGATATATTCACTGCAGTGAAGCAGAAGGGCCTCCAACCAAGAATACTGTATCCAGCAAGATTATCATTTAAATTTGAAGGACGGATTAAACAATTTCCAGATAAGTAAAAGTTGAGGGAATTTACCTCCCACAAACCATCCCTACAGTGTATTTTAAAGGTACTGATCTAAATGGAAGTGCTCCTAAGGCTAAATAGCTGTCACCAGAGAAAATAAAACTGTGCTAAAGGAAGTAGACCAATTTATTACCAAGCAAATGCAAAATTAAATCAGTTACCCATACAATCAATCAAGGGATGCAAAAAGAGTACAGAATATGACACCTAACATATGAGGTGTCATATCATAAAAGAGTGGAAGAAGAACAAAAAGAATGGAGAGTAAAAGAAGAACCTTTAGATTGTGTTTAAAATAGTGTATTAACTGAGTTAAGTTAGACTGTTAGATACTAAAGAAACTGCCCTTGAACCTTTGGTAACCACGAATCTAAAGCCAGCAATGGCAATAAGTACATATCTATTGATAATCACCCCAAATGTCAATGAACTGAATACACCAGTCAAAAGACATAGAGTTACAGGATGGATAAAAAAACAAGGCCCATCTATATGCTGCCTGTAAGAGACTCACTTCAAACCCAAAGACATACACAGACTAAAAGTGAAGGGATGGACAAAGATATTTCATGCAAATAATAGGGAGAATAAAGCAGGTGTTGCAGTACTTATATCAGACAGACTAGATTTCCAAACACAGAATGTAACAGGAGACAAAGAAGGACATTACATAATGATAAGAGGGTCACTACAACAAGAGGATATAACCATTATAAAAACGTACACACCCAACATAGGAGCACCTACATATGTGAAACAAATACTAACAGAATTAAAGGAAGAATTGGAATGCAATGCATTCATTTTGGGAGACTTCAACACACCACTCATTGCAAAGGGCAGATCAACCAGACAGAAAATAAGTAAGGAGACAGAGGCACTGTAAAACACATTAGAAATGATGGACCTAACAGATATCTACAGAACACTTCACTCAAAAGCAGCAGGATACACATTCTTCTCAAGTGCACATGGAACATTTTCTAGAATGGGCCACATACTAGGCCACAAAAAGAGCCTCAGTATATTAGAAAAGGAAGAAATTGTACCAACCAGCAGCTTCTCAGACTACAAAGGTGTGAAATTAAAAATAAATTACTCAAGTAAAACAAAAAAACCCACAAACACATGGAAGCTTAACAAAATGCTCCTAAATAATCAATGGATGAATGACCAAATAAAAACAGAGATCAAGCAATACATGGAGACAAATGAAAACAACAACTCAAAATCCCAAAACCTGGGGGATGCAGCAAAGGCAGTTCTAAGAGGGAAGTATACAGCAATATAGGCTAATTTCAAGAAAGAAAAATAATCCCATATGAACAATCTAAACTGACAATTAATGAAACTAGAAAAAGGAGAACAAATAAGGCCCAAAGTCAGTAGAAGGAGGGACATAATAAAGAATAGAGCATAAATAAATAAAATCAAGAAGTATAAAACAATAGAAAGAATCAATGAAAGCAGGAGCTGGTTCTTCGAGAAAATTAACAAAATAGATAAACCCCTAGCTAAACTTATCAAGAAAAAAACACAGTATATACACATAAAAGAGTCAGAAATAAGAAAGGAAAAATCACTATGGACACCAACAAAATACAAAGAATCATTAGAGAATACTATGGAAAATTCAGAAAATTATATGCTAATTAATTAGATAATGTAGAAAAAGTAGACAACTTTCTAAAAAAATACAACCATCCAAGGCTGACCCAGGAAGAAACAGAAAATCTAAACAGACCAATTACCAGCAATGAAATAGAACTGGCAATCAAAAAACTACCTAAGAACAAAACCCCTGGACCAGATGACTTTATGGCTGAATTTTACCAAACATTTAGAAAAGACCTAATACCCATCCTCCTTAAAGTTTTCCAAAAATTAGAAAAGGGAATTCTTCCAAACTCATTCTATGAGGCCAGCATCACTCAAATACCAAAACCAGGCAAAGATACCACAAAAAATGAAAACTACAGACCAATATCCTTGATGAACATAGATGTAAAAATACTCAACAAAATATTAGCAAAACAACTTAAAAATACATTAAAAAATCACCAATATTGATCAAGTAGGATTTATTCCAGCGATGGATTGGTGTTACAATATTTGAAAATCCATCAGCATCATTCACCACATCAACAAAAAGAAGGACAAAAATCACATGATCATCTCCATAGATGATGAAAAAGCATTTGACAAAAGTCAACATCCATTCATGATAAAAACTCTCAACAAAATGGGTATAGAGGGCAAGTACCTCAGCATAATAGAGGCCATATATGACAAACCCACAGCCAACATCATACTTAACAACAAAAAACTGAAAGCATTTTCTCTAAGATTGGGAACAAGACAAGGATACTCACTTTCCCACTCTCCCCACTTCTATTCAACATAGTACTGGACGTCCTAGCCATGGCAATCAGACAACACAAAGAAATAAAAGACATCCAGATTGGTAAGGAAGAAGTTAAACTGTCACTGTTTGCAGATGACATGATATTGTACATGAATAACCCTAACGATGACTTCAAGCTCTACTACAAAGCCACAGTAATCAGGACAATTTGGTACTGGCACAAGAACAGACCCATAGACCAATGGAACAAACTAGAGAGCCCAGATATCAACCCAAGTGTATATGGTCAATTAATATATGATAAAGAAGCCATGGATATACATGGGGGAAATGACAGCCCCTTCAACAACTAGTGTTGGCAAAACTTGACAGCTACATGCAAGAGAACAAATTTGGATTATTGTTAACCCCATACACAAAAGTAAACTCAAAATGGATCAACGCCCTGAATGTAAGTCATGAAACCATAAAGCTCTTAGAAGAAAACATAGGCAAAAATCTCTTACATATATACATGAGTAACTTTTTCCTGAACACATCTCTTTAGGCAAGGGAAACAAAATAAAAAATGAACAAATGGGACTACATCATGCTTAAGAGCTTCCGTACAGCAAAGGACACCATCAGCAGAACAAAAAGGCATCCTACAGTATGGGAGAATATATTTGTAAATGGCATATCCGATAAGGGGTTAACATCCAAAATATATAAAGAACTCACACCCCTCAACATCCAAAAACAAATAACCCTATTTAAAAATGGGCAGAGGATATAAACAGACACTTCTCCAAAGAAGAAATTCAGATGGCCAACAGGCACATGAAAAGATGCTGCACATTGCTAATTATCAGAGAAATGAAAATTAAAACCACAATGAAATATCGCCTCACACCAGTTAGGATGGCCAACCTAGAAAAGACTAGGAAGAACAAATGCTGGCGAGGATGTGGAGAAAGGGGAACCCTCCTACTCTGCTGGTGGAAATGTAAAATATTTTAACCATTGTGGAAAGCAGTATGGAGGTTCCTCAAAAAACTAAAAATAGAAATACCGTTTGACCCAGGAATTCCACTCCTAGAAATTTACCCTAAGAATGCAGGATCCCAGTTTCAAAAAGACATATGCACCTCTATGTTTATTGCAGCACTATTTACAATAGCCAAGAAATGGAAGCAACGTACGTATCCATCAGTAGATGAATGGATAAAGAAGAGGTGATACATATACACAATGGGATATTATTCAGCCATAAGAAGAAAACAAATCATACCATTTGCAACAACATGGATGGAGCTAGAGGGTATTATGCTCAGTGAAATAAGCCAGGTGGAGAAAGAGAAGTACCAGATGATTTCACTCATGTGTGGAGCATAAGAACAAAGCAAAAACTGAAGGAGCAAAACAGCAGCAGACTCACAGAACCCAAGAATGGACTAACAGTTGCCAAAGGGAAAGGAACTGGGGAAGGTGGTTGGGAAGGGAGGGAGAAGGGGAATAAGGGGCATTACGATTAGCACACATAACTACTGGGGGTCACGGGGAAGACAGTGTAGCACAGGGAAGACAAATGGTGACTCTGTGGTGTCTTACTGTGATGATGGACAGTGGCTGTAGTGGAGCATGTGGTGGGGACTTTATCGTGGGGGGAACCTAGTAACCACAGTGTTGCTCATGTGATTGTATATTATTGATAAAAAAAAAATAACCCTAATGAATGCATCCCTAAAGTACTAGAACTAATAATTAAATTCAGCAAAGTTGCAGGATACAAAGTCAATACACAGAAATCTGTTGCATTCTTATATACTAATGTTGAAGTAGCAGGAAGAGAAATCAGAAAAACAATTCTACTTACCATTGCCTCAAAAGAATAAAATACCCAGGAATAAACTTAACCAAGGAGGTGAAAGACCTACCCCTGAAAACTACAAGACACTCAAGAGAGATATAAAAGAAGACAACAATAAATGGAGATACATCCCATGCTCATGGAATGGAAGAACTAATGTTGTCATAATGGCCATCCTGCCTAAAGCAATCCACAGATTCAATGCAATCCCTATCAAAGTTCTAGTGGTGTTTTTCACAGAACTAGAACAAATAATTCTAAAATTTATGTGGAACCTCAAAAGACCCTGAATAGCCAAAACCATCTTGAGAACGAATATAGTCAGAGGTATCATTGCTTCCTAATTTTAAAGTATACTACAAAGCTATAGTAACCAAACATATGGTTTTGGCATAAGAACAGAAACATAGATATATGAAACAGAACAGGTAGCCCAGAAATATATCCATGCTTTAATTAAATTAATTAATTTATTAGCAGTCAATTAATTTATGACAAAGGAGTCAAGAATATATAATGGGGAAAGGACAGTCCTTTCAATAGATGCTGTTGGGAAAACTGGACAACTACATGAAAAAGAATTAAACTGGACCACCATGTATGCCATATATAAAAATTAACACAAAATGGATTAAAGACTTGAGTGTAAGACTTGAAACTATAAAACTCCTAGAAGAAAACAGCTTCTTGATATTGGTCTTAGTGATTTTTAAAAATCTGAATCCAAGGCATGGAGAACAAAAACAAAAATAAACAAATGGGATTACATCAAACTCAAAAGCTTCTACACAGAGAAGGAAACCATCAACAAAATGAAAAGGCAGCCTACTTAATGGTAGAATATATTTGCGAACTATATATCTGATAAGGGGTTAATATCCAAAATGTATCCATACAACTTAAGAACAAAGAAAAGAAACAATCAGATTAAAAAATAGACAGAAGACCTGAACAGACATTTTTCCAAAGAAGATATACATATGGCCAACAGACACATGAAAAGATGCTTAGCAACACTGATAGGCAGGGAATGTAAATCGAAACCACAGTGATATACCACCTTGCACCAGTCAGAGTGACTCACATCAACAAGACAAGAAATAACAAGTGTTAACAAGGATGTGGATAAAAAGGAACCCTTATACACTGTTTTGGTGGGTATGTAAATTGGTATGGCCACTATGGAAAACATATGGATTTTCTTCAAATAATAAAAAATAGAATTACTATGATCCAAGAATTCCACTACTTAGTATCTATACAAGGAAAATCAAAACACTAATTTGAAAAGGTACATGTGCCTCAATGTTCATTGCATCATTATTTACAATAGCCAAGACATGGGAATAACTTAGTGTTCATCAGTGGATGAATATATAGAGATGTGCATATATAATACTTAACTCTTGAACAACATGGGGATTAGGAGCACAGACTGAGACTCCCCTTTCACAGTTGATAATCTATGTATAACTTTTGACTCTCCTAAAATTTAACTGTTGTAGCCTGCTGTGGATTTTATGGTAGTAAATGATAAAATAGACTAGTATCTACATATATTTTGTGCATTCAAGACGTACTTACTAATTTTTCAACATTTTTAGGCTACAGATTTTCAGCAAGTTTTTTCAAATTGTTGCAAATCTCTAAAATGTTTTCCAATGTATTTATTGAAAAGAATTCATGTATAGGTAGATCCATGCAGTTCAAACCCATGTTGTTCAAGGGACAACTGTACATGCAAAAAATACTACTCAGTCATAAAAGAGAATGAAATGTTGTCATTTGTGATGACATGGATGGACCTTGAGTGTATTATGCTAAGTGAAATAACAACTCAGAGAAAGACAAATAGCACATGATTTCACTTATATTTAGATTCTAAAAGACAAAACAAGCAAAAACAAAACCCAGATTCATAGATTCAGAGAACAGATTGGTGTTTGCCAATGAAGAGTGGGGTTGGGTGGGTAAAAATGGGTGAAGGGGATGAAGAAGTACATACTTTTAGTAATAAAATAATTAATTCATGAGTATTTACTGTACAGCATGAGGGGGATAGTCAATAGTAATGTATTAAGTATATGGTGACAGATGGTATTTAGGCTTATTGCAGTGATTACTCTGTAATATGCAAACGTCAAATCACTGTCTTATTCACCTGAAACTAATATATGTCAATTATACCACAATTTAAAAAAATAACTGCAAACATCATGATTTTCAATATAACTTGATTGTATACTTTAACACATTCTGCAAATTGTAATTTATATTGAAATATAGACTGAGATATTAAAAAAAACACTAGTTAGTAGGTGAGAAACTAAAAGAGAAAAAACAAAGGGTGACATAAAATGGAGCCAGTAATATGGTTAACAAAAGCAATGCATACCTCTGAATCTTTACATGCTGGCTATGGTTAGACCAGTTTGACTCTAAGCTTTCTAAGCATTTTCTCAAAGAAGGAAAATCTAAACTTGATCATCTGCGTCAGTGGTTCTCAAATTTGGCTGTGTATGAGAATCACCTAGGGAGACCTAAAATGGTGATACCCTGGCCCAAATTAGACAGAGCACATCAGAATCTTTGGAGGTTGAGTTCAAATGTCAATATTATTATAAAAAATGTCTCCAGGAAGTTCTAACATGTAGTTAGGATTGAAAGCCATTGAGATATTTGGTCAGGGTCCCAGCATTACCTATTTGAAATAAACAAGCAAAATCTAACTAAAGTTTCCTGAAGAAATACCACTGTTCCTGATAGTAGGACTAGGGAGAAATATCTCTCTAATTTCATCTTAAAAGGATACTGAGTAATGAAAACAAAGCAAACCCCCTAAACTGAAAGGAAACAAAAACAAAAAACCCAGTGCTTTTACAAAAATACACAGAAACCTTCATAAATGTTTTTCTCTATTCAGCTGTAAGTAGATGTCGGGTGGTAGCTATTCCAAATTACCAATTAAATAGATCTTTAAATGACAATTTAGTGTTGGCATAATGTGAAATTTGGCAGCCAAAAAGACATGTGCCCAAGAAGAAGGCCATCATCAGGACCTGGCCTTAATTGTGTTTTTCTCCTTGGTTGGTGATGGATTTGCTCTGGGCCACCCATATCGGATCCTGCTATGGCTAATGATACCTCTTTGTAAGACAGCTCACCCTGGGCAATGCTTGTAGTCTGTGAATCAAAGGAAAACTAACTATACATAACAGCTAAAAGCACGGGCTTTGAAATCAGCCAAACCAGGGCTCAACTCCTGACTCCTCTCTTTACTACTCATGGACCTTGGACAAGTTATTTAACTTCTCTGACCTTCAGTTTCCTTATCTCTAAAATGTTGGTAATAATAGCGCCTATGCCATATGTTGTATATGCTCAATTAGTATCAACAAACTAAGAAAACTATTTACTGTTTAGGCAAAAATAAAATCTTATGTTTGCCCACTCTAAGTAGCTGAGCTAAGCACATGGGCATTCTGTCCAAAATCCTTCTATTATTTTGGAATGGAAACTTCTTTGATGGAATCTACACTGATACAGTACCTAAAGTCAGCAAATCTCAAGTATTACATTTTGAATAGTTTTCTTACATGATGATGGCCAAATTTTTTCTCAATTCACTCATGATCTTCATCCGTTTTGTTCAGTCTTCCTTGCTGCTGATCATTGGCATTTTCCTGAGTTGTCAGTCCTTTGACTTGACAAACTTGCATGCCTCTGATACAGTCTCAGAACTTTTGAAGAACTCTGGCTCATGTTCACTTATTGTTCTTTCTACTCCTGATTATCTTACGTAAGATACCCTGATCTGACTCCAGCCTTTTGTAACTGAAGCTCTTTGCTGTAGTGGGTCCAATACAGACAGTCTACCCTATCTTCTTTCAAAAGAGGGTTAAAATTGAACCAAAGTGAGTAGCTGGAATGTGTGAGAATATTGAGCATGTTAAAAGATGAAAAATTATTCCATCTTCTTGCTTGAATGGTAATGTTTTCTAATAGTGTGTTACATAGATAGCTCAAATGTTAATTCATTTGGACTGAACTTTAAATAAATCACTGTTGCTAAGTCATCAGTTGAAAAAATTTTTAAAAGAGCCTTGTATTTGCCTAAGGAGTAAAACATACTGTTTTCCCTGATTACTGAAAGAGGTCATATTTTAATAGTCAGAGTTATCTCATTAAATCTAATTCAAAACCATGATAAAATATTTGGCCAAGTATAATTAAGGTAAAGCTTTTTCTTCCTATTGTACTTTACTTCCCAAAATGTTCACCACACTGCCATTGCAAAATGGCTTAGAGGTAACATTGATTAAGCTTCAGCTGTGTATTAGCTATTGTTTGCAGCACTTTGTATACTTCATTTGAAATCTTTACAACAATTTAATAGATATATATTATTATTGCCACCATTTTTATACACAGGAAACAGTGTGGCTCAGAGAGCTCATGTACATTTTCCAAGGTCACACATACAGGAAGTGGCTCAAGTCTCTATAAGAACACATTACTGTATTCATAATTACCACAGCACACTGCCTTTCCATGCTTGAAGATCTGTCATACCAAATGAGGGACTATAGGTACAAAGTAGTTATAGCTTCTATCTCAAGTGAAGACATATGTATTTCTGGTTGTGATGAGTTTTTGATGAGATCCAATTCGAATAATGTTTTTGCCTCATTTAGAGTTACCACTGCTTTGTAAATGAAAATAGACACAAAGGTCCTAGCCTTAGACTTTCTACATTAATTCTCTAATTAGCCTCAGAGAAGCCAACTTGTTATACAGCAGGCAGGAATGAGTGGCTCTTCAAAACTTGTTTAGCAAATATGGAAATGCCTAGTTACTGCCTGAATGTTCCTCCATTTGTTTGCATCTGTATTCAGTTTAGGCATCACTTTAGGCATATATCAAAACAATAACTCAGTATAAATCCTAAGATACAGCAAATCTCAGTGATTACCATATATGTGCAGTAATGCTATAGGGGCCAGGGAGCTAGGCAAGTGTTGGGCTGGTGTGTCCCAAGTAGCCACATCTCCAGAGTTTTTAGTCTTTTGCACGTTTTCCCAGAAACATATCTATTATGAACTATAATTGTACTTATTGCAAATCAGATTAGGAAAATAGCAAATGTTTGTTATCATTGTATATTAAAAGTTTGTTATAGAAAATTCATGATGGACAGAGAAAAGATACTGAAATCTTGTCAAGAACAGGTTTTAATTTTTGAACTAGGAAAACTGAAAGAAATGCTTCTAAGTAGTTAAATCCCTAATTTCAGGATATGTTTTTAAAAGGTTTTTAAATATATATATAAACCTAATATAAAATGTTATACATGTTAAGAGGGTAAAAAATACCCCTAGAGTTCTCTTCTAATGTTCCCAGTAAAGATGTTTTGTTACAATTGAAAAGCAATTTCACTGCAGATTTTATATCTGGAAAGAAATTTCCAGGCCAGACAAAATTAGGCAGGTCCAAATACCACCTGTGCTTCCAAATCAATACATGCTTAGGTAGTTTCATTAGATAACAAGAGATAAACATACCCAATATCTACTATCCTATTCTCAGATGACTTTTCCCCTCTGTTTTCAGGAATGTTCTATGTAACTCTCATCTGACCAAGCTGGTTGGATATTTTAGAGCAAAGGTAACACACTGGATTGATTAATGTGTTACTTTGCTTTCTCCTGATGCCAGCTTCCTGCTCTTCTAATGAAATTTTATTTCTGGATCCATGTCTGTCTCTGACATTTTGTGACTACTTATTCCTTGATTTCTGAGTCCCATATGCTTCCAGATCCTCTTAACCCTCATTCTTCTCAAGGTCTCTTTATAGCCCATTCTTTTACCTATGAATCTAGTTGATGATGCCATGATTTTGTGGGAAAATATGATAGTTGTGTACCTGACACGGTAGAGGGGTAAAACTTTTCCTTTCTTGCCTTCTTAGTTCTTTGACTGGTCTAACAATTAAATTGACAAGACAGATTAACAGGATAATTCAATTTTGTATGTACAAAAGCCCCAAAGTTATGAGGCTCAAAGATGTGACCAAAGCAGGTAGCTTTTATACCTTTTAGACAATGAAACAATAAATTTTTGAAGAATTGAAAAGACAAGGAAGTTTGGGTGTTGGGTAGTAAATTAATGAGGAAGTAGCAAGATTTATTACACAGCCTTCTTGGTCCTGAATTCCTTATGTCTGGTGATAGGGATGCTTTCTACCCTGCTGGTAGAAAATCTCTGCAGGGGAGATCTATATCCTGTTTTCCTTGGGACAAAGGAGGGTATCATTGTTGAACTTACTGTTTAATTCAAAATAATCAATATGTAACTTTAATTCAAAATAGTCTGGTCCTTCTCAGTCCTACCTTTGAAAATTTCCCAAGAAGTTTCATAGTCCAGAAGCTGAGTTGGTAGATCCCTCCATCTCATTGACCAGTCTCTCATTAATGACAATAGGTCAATTCAGTTAAACTCATTTCAGGGGGTGGTGATACAGGTGGACTCCTAAAGTTAGGCTTATATTACACAAGCAGCCAGGTATTTAATATGAGATATTTCGATGTAAACAAAAAAAAAAACAATGGTAACTGATTGGAGCAGACTATAATTCTAGTTTCTGAGTTCTGAAATCTAGTTGAGAGGATTTCTAGATGAATGGCTCAAAGCATTTGCCTATGGAGAGAGTGCAGGCAGTGACAATCTGATAGGTTTCTCTGGTGATCTTTCTGAATAGCCATAGAGCAACGGGTATGAAGATTATTCATACATGAGCTGTTGTGATGGTTTCTCTGAAGTTAGCATCAAGTTGTCCCACTTTATCTTGCGTGGCTTTGGGAAAACAGAGGTTTTACTTCTCAGTGATCCTAAGACAGAAGAGTAGGAAAAATTTAAAAACATTAGTCTGGGGAGTGATAGCCAAATATTGTAGAAACTAGAAGAATTCAGGATTCAGTTAACTTACAGGTAGAAAACAAAACCTCAAAGATAATTAACAGTGCTAGAAGCTCTGATATCCACAAAGGTGTACTGCTGAAACATTACTTTTTTCCCTACAGTCACCCCAATTTCTATCAAAGATCACCACACTAAGACTAATTTGTTTTCAAATTAAGTCTAGTTTCAATAAACATGGCCTATTATTTACAGAAATGCAGCAAGAATAGCAATAGATCACATAAGCTCTTTTAAACTTCCTATGCAGGATTTTGACAAAGATTCTCAGGTTAAATTTTTACCAGCTCCTTAAGGCCATAACCCAAGCCAAATACTTGCCATCAAACCTGCAATACCTATATATTTGGGTTAATTCTTCTCAAGGTCCCCCAAAATATCCTGAGTTTCCTGAGCCTGCCTAAAAGTGACCTTCCTTATTCACTTGATAAGTCTGCCAGAAACCCTGTAAGCAAGGTACTAGGCCAGTTTCCCAAGGGGCTTTATTGGCTTCATAAAGGTAACCTTAGTTTCTTAAAGCTGGTCATATCTGAGTCTATGTATATCTTTCTTGAATATGACATTCCAGTCAAAGCCTTGGTAGTATAACCAGTGTTTCCAATTCTGGTCATTACAAGAAGAACAGATTCTTACTGAATTATGCAAATTTCTATAATATCATGAAAAATAGAATACTCATTAAGTATTTCCAAATTCTGGAGGCATGATGTAGGGAGAAAAAGTAATTGTTTCAATTCTACTTACATAGGTAAAATGTATCAAATTGCTGTAAATCATAAATAGCTTAAGGGAAAAAAGGAAAAGTTTTCCTTAAATCTGGAAAAACAAAACATAAAAACACCCAGCAATGTTTCAAACAAAAAAGTCATAAAATTTATAATTATCCTCCTCAGTTCATTCAGTCCCATGTAATTAATATTTCTTATTCTTGCATCCACTTTTTCCATTAGTTCAAAAATACTTACCTAGTTCAGTTTGATGATCTTGAAGTTATTAGAAACCTATATTCTAGAGTACTTGTCAGAGTGCTTTCCATGAATTGCAGGATGTAGTTTTACAGGAACACTTTTACAAAAAGTCAGAGTACAACAACTGTAAAAGGACTTAAAGACATTATGGCTAAAGATCTGCTTAGAGTTTATTACAATGCAGTTGATAAGGAAATTTGGTTATTTCTATGACACACCACAACATTTCAAGATAACTAGAATTACAAGTGATAACATTATACCAACACATCCAACTTCTAAGAATTTCATACAATTTATGGAACACTTATATACCTATATAAATACAACATAAATAAGGCCCAGTATTATTTCTTATTTGACAACACTTTCCATGCAATTTAATACATCAAATGCACCTAGTTAATTTAACATCTCCCTCTTCATAGGAAGAGAGAATAAATCTTTTAAGGTGTTCCAGGGACCCTCTGGAAAATACCAAAGTTACTTCCAGGTCAAAAAAGTTAGAATTTGATTTTGGGAGGTTTTCCAAAAATATCAAAAAGGCTTTAAAATACTTGATTAGACAGGATTATAGGTTACTGTAAGAAAATACTTGTTATCTATTTAACCAAAGTGCCAAAGATTTTGCAGGCAAATACAGAAAGTTATGTAGTTATTTAAAACCTTAGCTCTTTCAATGGAGAACACTCACTTTTCCTAAGTAATCAAAAACCTAATAAAGCCAACATGAAGCACAGAAAATTATTTTGATAAAACACATAATTAATGTTTTCTGAGTAGATTATTTGAAAGGTAAAGAAAAACTTTCACAATCTTATCAGAAGCAGGTCCAAGAAAATTTTATCCTTTTACAAATGAAAGAAAATTAAGTTCCAGTTTGACGTAAGTACGTTATTGATATTAATCTTATTTTTAAAACTATTATTTAAAAATCTAATTTTAGCCAGCTTGATTCTACAAGGTAAAGTTCTGTTTCTCTCTCTGGCACCCCAACTTTCTATGTCCATAGTTTGCCATTTATTTTCCTGTTTTCCATTCTGAAATAACCAGCTTTACTTTAGGACAAAATTTGCTTTCTTTTACCTTAACAAAAATACATCTCCATACCTTTTACCTTTTCTTAGCCAAAAGCACATCCTACTTAAGCAGCCTAAGTGTCCATTAATAGATGAATGGGTAAAGAAGAAGTGGTAGATATATACAATGGACTATTACTTAGCCACAAAAAAGAAAAAATCTTGCCATTTGCAACAATATGGATGAACTTAGAGGGCATTATTCTAAGTGAAATAAGTCAGGCAGAAAAGGACATGTCATTTCACTTATATGTGGAATATAAAAAACAAAACAAATGAACAAAACAAAAATAGACTCACAGACACAGAGAATAGACTAGTGGTCACCATTGAAGAGGGGGTGGGTGTGTCTAAAATAGGTGAATGGAATAAAGAGGCACATAATTCCAATTTTACTATAAATTAGTCATGGGGATGAAAGTACTGCATAAGAAATATAGTCAGTAATATTGTAATATCGTTGTGTGTTGACAGATGGTAACTACACTTACTGTGGTGAGCATTTAATAATGTAGATAATTGCTGAATCACTATGTTGTACACCTGAAATAAACATAATATTGTATATCAATTATATTTCAATTAAAAACCACATCCTGCTTTGTTTGCATACAGAGTTGTTTCCCTTATTATTTATAGTAGTTTTAATTACATTATCAGAATTCTTAACCCATAGAAACCTTAATTTCTAGTGAAAACTAAGTGAGCAATTGTGAATTGTTCTACACACATTCTTTAAATTGACAAATTTATTAATATACTTCATAGTACCTAGAAGCATATGCTTTCTCACAGTACAATTTTTTAAAAGTGTGGCACACTACATGTTTATTGAGGAGCCAAATATCTTTAGTTTCTTTGTAATAAGAAGTTAAAAGTGTATAAGCTAATGTTCAATAATCAATGTTTCTATATTTTATCTTATTTGGAAAATTATCTAGATATTCAGTGAACTCCTACCATTTTTCTTAGCAAAATTCTAAGGGTGTAAGTTACCAAAGAGATTTGAGAAACTATTTAAGTAGACTATAAGATAAAACACCTCTGAAAATTTCAGTAAATACTCTTATCCCACTTACATCTATATAATTCATTTCTCTTTAACAATCACTTTGATTATTCATGAAAATTTAATGACATTAAATCAGTTATCCATCATCAAATGTTATTTTTCTTGCTGACAAATTTTGTAACAGAAACAACATGAGCTTATTTTAACTTTTAGTAAACCTAGGTAGAAAAAATATACTTAATGCTTATAACTCTAAAGACATGCCTGTATTAATTAAGCCAACAAACTTAAACTAGCTTTTATTTACCAAAATTTATCCTAGATCATGTGAACATGAAAAACATTTGGGTTAGTTTTTATTATATTACTGAGATTTAGAAATAATTTGATCAGCACTTATTTGTGTTTAAGCCAACTAAATAGAGTTCTTTGCAAATTAATTTTGGCAATATAATTCAGAAGTGGGAGAAATATATATATATTGTGTTACATATATATAACATATCCATAGACATAAACTTACAGACATATGCAAAGATCCTATAGCTTCCATTCTAAAATTTTAGCCATGAATCAGGTATAATAGAAACCTAACTAGTTTATAAATAGTTGTGTTCTGGCAGACAGAACAAGTTATGGTTACCTGCTCAAATGGTTAATGCGTCTTACTAATATTTCTGAAAACTTTTAAGATTTGTTTTTGTTCTTGATGAATAACTTATGGAGGCTTTGGACTAAATTTGGGCTAAGGAATGTTTATAGCAGTTTGTGTTTTAAAAAGTACTTTACCCTCCTTTTTTCTTAAGTTTCAGGTGAGTATGGGTAGTGTTTTATTTACCTCCTGGGGAGTTTAAATTTCAAGGACATGGTACTATTTACATCTTCAAGGGACAGAGACAAGAAAGCAAGTTTTTTACCTCAGAGTTTTAAGGCATATTTGTCTATTATCAGAAGTCTAGGGTAATAACTATTTAAATTTTTCATTCATTTTTGTAAGTGCAGGACAGTTTTGTACTTCCAATATCCTGATTTTTATAACTGTAAATGTCCAGAGGCAAATAGGAAGGGGTCTGAGTGGAATTTGAGTTGCTCTCCGAGTTATGGTTTTGTTTCCCTAAAAATTAAAGTTAAAAATCAACAACTGTTGATTTGAACCCTTTTTCTCTCTTGCATTCCTGCAAGTTATCGTCAAAGAATTGGATATCCATTTCCTTTATAATGTCGAGAGGCTGACTAGTCTATCAAACCATACACTCTGAATTTGCTTTTTTGTATCAGGGAGAAAATGTTACTTAGGCAGAAATTAAAAGATTTGTATGTTCTTCTGCTCCAGAGTTTCGTGCAGTATTCCTTTGAAAAGTCTATATGAAGTGTTCATCAAAGGACTTCACATGCTCTCCTTTCTGAATGGACAGTTCAATTTTAGACCAACTCACCTTAGAGGGAAAGCTACTATTGCTTCTGTCAGCCCCTAAACATTGGACTCCAGCTGATCCATTTCCTGAGCATGTGTAGAAAGGCCTGGGAAGATTTCTGGTCATCTGTTTCCCTTGTGAGAAAGGTTTTTTCCCCCAGGGAGCCATCTGGCTTGTTTGTTAGCTACAGTATAATCATGGATGGGAAGAGCACCCTGTAGCAGGTAGTGAAGGTCCCTGTGAATAGTGTTAAATGGCCAGTA
This sequence comes from Manis pentadactyla, assembly GCF_030020395.1. Lineage (NCBI taxonomy): Eukaryota > Metazoa > Chordata > Mammalia > Pholidota > Manidae > Manis > Manis pentadactyla. The sequence continues at coordinate 114,793,542 of NC_080038.1, read as the reverse complement.
ATCTTTCTAATTCCTCTCTAAATTCAGTAGTATATTATGAAAGTGGATCTAAAAGGCCTTTTATGATTTCAAAGATGTGTTGCTGTCCAAGGGATATGAATTCTTTGTACTGGAATGTCCAGAATACATCTCCAAAGGGCATTGCTAGGAAGGCCGGAAGCTGGCAGAGCAAAGTAGGCCTTATTGTCCATCTTGGATACCTATGATAAATTTATTTTCTGGTTTTCAGCTTTTCCATGAGTAGACAATATACTCTGGGCCTAGAGAATAGACTGGAGTGCTCTTTGTAAATCTTGTATGTAAAGGGAAGCCAGTTGGGTGTTTAAGGGATTTTTCTGGGGATGGTAGAGGAATTTGGGAACTAATGGAATTTGCTGAGGAGATGAGCCAGATTTTAAGAAGGGGAATTTATGTTGAATGTGGACTTCAGTTTTTAGTTTTATTCTAAGTCTGATTTCTATTCATTCATCTTGTTAAAGGAGTCCCTAGGGCTAGCCATTATAATCCTTTGTGCCCACTTTTAAATTTAGTCTTTTTATAGATACCAATAAGATAATTAAGATGAGAGCTCTCTAAAATTTTTTTTCTTTCAAATATAACCAATAAAAAGGATCTATCATCTAGCCATTAACAATTATTATCTTATATTAATCTCAATAATGACTCAAACCAATAAGCCCTTTTATGGTTTAACTATGGATCCAAGTTATGTCCCAAAAGAGGGTGTAAAAATGCAGTACTTACAAGAACCAGAAAGCTCATTCCCTGAGTTAGCTTAAGAAAGCAAAGACCTTGATTGTCACAGGCAGTAAGGATGGTGCTTGTCAGAGGTCCCAGGATCTGTCAGCTGCAGCAGCCCCAGAATAACCAATAACCAGCCAGTTGGAGAGTCCCATATTTTGCACCAATATTGTAAGGAAGGAAAACTTTTCCCCTCTTCTCTTCTAGGTTCTTTGGCTGGTCTAATAATTAAGTTGATATAAAACAGGTTAACAGGAGAAAAACAAGTTCGATTTTGTACATATATGAGCCCATAAAAGTATGAGATTCAAAGGAATGACTACAGCAGACAGCTTTTAGGTCTTTTAGACAAAGAAACAATAAATCTGTGAAGAATTGAAAAGAGAAGAAGTTTGGACTTTGGGTAGTGAATTAGTGAAGAAGTAACAAGGTTTGTTTATACAACCTTCTTGGCCTTGAATTCACAATATCTGGTGATAAGGATATCTTCTACCTTCCTGGTAGAGGGAGAATACCTACACATGGGAGATTTATTTCCTGCTTCCACAGGGACAAAGGAGGGTCAGAGTGTCTTTCTTGCAGTGGCTGCTTCTCAAGTAACTTTAATTCAAAATAATCAATATACCAAAGTGGTATATTTTGGGGTGGCATATTCTGCTCCCCCTCCATGTCATCTTCAGAAACTAGCTACCTGCTATACACCTACAACTCATAATCTTTATATTTTCTTGTGCTTTGTGTAACTCTTTGCAATAATAGTTCCCATATGAATGCTTCCTGCTGTGTCAAGAGGTACTTCCTCTTACTGGTCATAAAACCACCTTGTTTAAGTTACAAGGAGTGTTCCCAAATCTAGTGCTAATATGTGTCCATTGATGTCAAGATCATACTTTTTACACCTGTTTACATTAATTTCACACTGCCACCACTCAAATCCTATTCTGTTGCCACAGATACCATTGATAACTTAGGTCACAAGACGTCACAGGGAACGTTCTTTCTTATTCCCCCAAAAGATTCTGCCCAAATTAACCCCTCCCTAGCCAAGTTTTCAAAACGTTCCACAATAAAATCCCCACCTATTCTCTAAGCTCATTTTTTTTATCACCCCCTTACTTGTGTACCTTTCTTTCCAGTCAAACAAGATTATTTGCTCTTCCTCAATCATGCCCCATTTGATTTTGAACTACAAGCCTTTGTCATTCCCTCTTCCTGGAGCAGCAACTCCCTATTAAACTTTGATTGTTGGGAAACTACTGATCTTCAAAGCTTTATTCAAACCTCTAGAAGGGATGCTGACATAAATGCCTTGCAAACATCCCCTTTATTCCTTACCAGAAAGCCTCTGCTTTAGCCCAAATGTTCTATTTTCATTTTCCCACAACTATCCAATGTATATGTCTTCTGCTGTGACTTTGTTCACGATGTTTACTGTGCTGGAATCTTGTGGGGAAACTAAAGAGAGCCCACCCACAGTTATAAATCAAATAAAAAAGTGGTATTTGGGCATTCAGAAAAAAATTGTAGTTAGGATAATTAGGAAAAAATTTCATATAACCTTGAACCATGGATAAGATTTTAATAGGCGGTTATGTGCAGATTCCTTTGTGAGAGGAGACTACATTGAGTCTAGCACACTGCCTTGAATAGTAGATTCTTAAGTACTTGTTGAATGAATGAATGAATATATGAAGAATGAATGGGGGATCCCGGGAATATGGTGGCGTGAGTAGTTCAGAGGAAATCTCCCCAAAACATATATATTTATGGAAATACAATAAATACAACTATTCCTAAAAGAGACACCAGTGGATGCAGTACAACAGCAGATACATCTACATCTGTGAGAATTCAACATCACATGAAGGGGGTAAGATACAAGCCGCGGCCAGGCGGGACCCGAACTCTCCCCCACCCAGAACCCGGCGGGAAGAAAGGAGTCGGAACTGGGAGGGAGTGAAAGCCCAGGACTGCTAAACAACCAGCTCTAGGAATCCACACCCGGAGCGCAGAAACAAGGTGCACGGGGTGCTGGATATTAGACAAATGGAAAAGCAAAACCTGTGGGCAGGTCCCCACAACTGGTGCCCCCGAGACAAAAGAAAAGCGAGTGCTTTCTGCAAGTCTTAAAGAGACAGGGACCCCATAGCTGGACGAAGTCATCCCGGCACACTTAGCCAGCAGCTGGGAATCGCGGGGAACCTTAGGCGCCCTAAAACCCGGGGAGGCAGTGCAGCTCTGAAGCCCCTCATGGCACTAAGCAGCCTGCCAGTCGTTCCTCCAACTGGCACGGACCCCGACACACCGGCCCAGTAGTGGGAGAGTGGTAACGTGTGCTGGGGTGGCTGCGCCGGAAGGGACCGGGAGTAGATCGCGTGCGACAACGGCGCCAGAGGGGACCAGGAGAGGCTTGTGCAAGCCCGCAGTGGCGGTAACCGAACAGCCCGGGTATGGCTCGCACACACTGGCGGCAGTGGAACCAGAGGAGCCCGGTAGAGGCCCGCGCGGGAAAGCCCCATGCGTACCCGCAGTGGAGCCAGAGGGAGCAGGCATGCTCCCAGCAGCCAACCGGAATCCTAGCCCAACGCACAGCCGCCAGGGCCAGACCCAAAGGCCGCTGCTGGCACACAGCTGCCCGGCAGGGGTGCCGCTATCACAGAGGAGCCCACCTGGTATGCCTGCCACTCCCCACAGGGCTCCACGCTGCTCTGACGGAGACCCCGCCCACAGTAGCTTAGGGGACGAACCTGGTGGCTGCTCCAGGAGTGTGGGTAACCGACACAGGCAGTGGAGAAGCGCAAGCATCCAGCAAGCAGGAAAGGACTTTCTTCTCCCAGCTGACACACCTGCAACCTGCCTACAGCCATCGCTATCACCATGAAAAGGCAAAAAAATTTAGTCCAGTCCAAGATAGTTCAGACAACACCTGAGAGAGGAGCTGCAGAGACAGACCTAACCAGTCTACCTGAAAAAGAATTCAAAATAAAAATCATAAACATGCTGACAGAGCTGCAGAGAAATATGCAAGAGCTAAGGGATGAAGTCCGGAAGGAGATTACAGAAGGCCGGAGGGAGATTACAGAAGGCAAACAACCTCTGGAAGGATTTATAAGCAGAATGGATAAGATGCAAGAGGCCATTGATGGAATAGAAACCAGAGAACAGAAATGCATAGAAGCTAAAGCAGAGAGAGATAAAAGGATCTCCAGGAATGAAACAATATTAAGAGAACTGTGTGACCAACAATATCCACTTTATAGGGGTACCAGAAGAAGAGAGAGAAAAAGGGATAGAAAGTGTCCTTGAAGAAATAATTGCTGAGAACTTCCCCAAACTGGGGGTGGAAATAGTTGCTCAGACTATGGAGGCACACAGAAATCCCGAGAGACAGGACCCAAAGAGGACAACACCAAGACACATAATAATTAAAATGGCAAAGATCAAGGACAAGGACAGAGTATTAAAGGCAGCCAGAGAGAGAAAAAAGGTCACCTACAAAGGAAAACCCATCAGGCTATCATCAGAGTTCTCAACAGAAACCTTACAGGCCAGAAGAGAATGACACGATATACTTAATGCAATGAAACAGAAGGGCCTTGAACCAAGGATACTGTATCCAGCACGATTATCATTTAAATATGAAGGGGGGATTAAACAATTCCCAGACAAGCAAAAGTTGAGGGAATTTGCCTCCCACAAACCACTTCTACAGGGTATCTTATGGGAATGCTCTAGATGGGAGCACTCCTAAAAAGAGCACAGAACAAAACACCCAACATATGAAGAATGGAGGAGGAGGAATAAGAAGGGAGAGAAATAATTATCAGACGGTGTTTATAATAGCTCAATAAGCGAGTTAAGTTAGACAGTAAGGTAGTAAACAAGTTAACCTTGAACCTTTGGTAACAAGGAATCTAAAGCCTGCAATGGCAATAAGTACATATCTTTCAATAATCACCCTAAATGTAAATGGACTGAATGCACCAATCAAAAGACACAGTAATAGAATGGATAAAAATGAAAGACCCATCTATATGCTGCTTACAAGAGACTCACCTCAAACCCAAAGACATGCACAGATTAAAAGTCAAGGGATGGAAAAAGATATTTCAAGCAAACAACAGAGAGAAGAAAGCAGGTGTTGCAATTCTGGTATCAGACAAAACAGACTTCAAAATAAAGTAACAAAAGACAAAGAAGGACATTACATAATGATAAAGGGCTCAGTTGAACAAGAAGATATAACCATTATAAATATATATGCACCCAATACAGGAGCACCAATATATGTGAAACAAATACTAACAGAATTAAAGGAGGAAATAGAATGCAATGCATTCATTTTGGGAGACTTTAACACACCACTCATTCCAAAGGACAGATCCACCAGACAGAAAATAAGTAAGAACACAGAGGCGCTGAACAACACACTAGAACAGATGGACCTAATAGACATCTATAGAACTCTACATCCAAAGCAACAGGATACACATTCTTCTCAAGTGCACATGGAATATTCTCCAAAATAGACCACATACTACGCCACAAAAAGAGCCTCAGTAAATTCCAAAAGATTGAAATTCTACCAACCAACTTTTCAGACCACAAAGGTATAAAACTAGAAATAAACTGTACAAAGAAAGCAAAAAGTCTCACAAACACATGGAGGCTTAACAACATGCTCCTAAATAATCAATGGATCAATAACCAAATTAAAATGCAGATCCAGCAATATATGGAAACAAATGACAACAGCAACACAAAGCACCAACTTCTGTGGGGCGCAGCAAAAGCAGTCTTAAGAGGAAAGTATATAGCAATCCAGGCATATTTAAAGAAGGAAGAACAATCCCAAATGAATAGTCTAATGGCACAATTATCGAAATTGGAAAAAGAAGAACAAATGAGGCCTAAAGTCAGCAGAAGGAGGGACATAATAAAGATCAGAGAAGAAATAAACAAAATTAAGAAGAATAAAACAATAGAAAAAATCAATGAAACCAAGAGCTGGTCCTTTGAGAAAATAAACAAAATAGATAAGCCTCTAGCCAGACTTATTAAGAGAAAAAGAGTCAACACACATCAACAGAATCAGAAATGAGAAAGGAAAAATCACGACGAACCCCACAGAAATTCAAAGATTTATTAGAGAATACTATGAAAACCTATATGCTAACAAGCTGGAAAACCTAGGAGAAATTGACAACTTCCTAGAAAAATACAACCTTCAAAGACTGACCTAGAAAGAAACAGAAAATCTAAACAGACCAATTACCAGCAACAAAATTGAATCAGTAATCAAATAACTACCCAAGAACAAAACCCCCAGGCCAGATGGATTTACCTCGGAATTTTATCAGACATACAGAGAAGACATAATACCCATTCTCCTTAAAGTTTTCCAAAAAATAGAATAGGAGGGAATACTCCCAAACTCATTCTATGAAGCCAACATCACCCTAATACCAAAACCAGGCAAAGACCCCACCAAAAAAGAAAACTACAGACCAATATCCCTGATGAACATAGATGCAAAAATACTCAACAAAATATTAGCAAACCAAATTCAAAAATACATCAAGAGGATCATACACCACGACCAAGTGGGATTCATCCCAGGGATGCAAGGATGGTACAACATTCGAAAATCCATCAACATCATCCACCACATCAACAAAAAGAAGGACAAAAACCAAATGATCATCTCCATAGATGCTGAAATAGCATTCCACAAAATTCAACGTCCATTCATGATAAAAACTCTCAACAAAATGGGCATAGAGGGCAAGTACCTCAACATAATAAAGGCCATATATAATAAACACACAGCTTACATCATACTGAACAGTGAGAGGCTGAAAGCTTTTCCTCTGAGATCGGGAACAAGACAAGGATATCCACTCTCCCCACTGTTATTCAACATAGTACTGGAGGTCCTCGTCACAGCAATTAGACAAAACAAAGAAATACAAGGAATCCAGATTGGTAAAGAAGAAGTCAAACTGTCACTATTTGCAGATGACATGATATTGTACATAAAAAACCCTAAAGACTCCACTGAAAAACTACTAGGACTAATATCCGAATTCAGCAAAGTTGCAGGATACAAAATTAACACACAGAAATCTGTAGCTCTCCTATACACTAACAATGAACTAACAGAAAGAGAAATCAGGAAAACAATTCCATTCACAATAGCATCAAAAAGATTAAAATACCTAGGAATAAACCTAACCAAGGAAGTGAAAGACCTATACCCTGAAAACTACAAGACACTCTTAAGAGAAATTAAAGAGGTCACTAACAAATGGAAACTCATCCCATGCTCCTGGCTAGGAAGAGTTAATATCGTCAAAATGGCCATCCTGCCCAAAGAAATATACAGATTCAATGGAATCCCTATCAAATTACCAACAGCATTCTTCAATGAACTGGAACAAATAGTCCAAAAATTCATGTGGAACCACCAAAGACGCTGAATAGCCAAAACAATCCTGAGAAGGAAGAATGAAGTGGGGGGGATCTCACTCCCCACCTTCAAGCTCTACTATGAAGCCACAGTAATCAAGACAATTTGATACTGGCACAAGAACAGAGCCACAGACCAGTGGAACAGAATAGAGACTCCAGACATTAACCCAAACTTGTATGGCCAATTAATATACAGTAAAGGAGCCATGGACATACAATGGGGAAATGACAGTCTCTTCAACAGATGGTGCTGGCAAAACTGGCCAGCTACATGTTAGAGAATGTAACTGGATCACTGTCTAACCCCATACACAAAAGTAAATTTGAAATCGATCAAAGATCTGAATGTAAGTCATGAAATCATAAAACTCTTAGAAAAAATCATAGGCAAAAATCTCATGGACATAACATGAGTGACTTCTTCATGAACATATCTCCCTGGGCAAGGGAAACAAAGGCGAAAATGAACAAGTGGGACTATATCAAGCTAAAAAGCTTCTGTACAGCAAAGGACACCATCAATAGAACAAAAAGGTATCCTACAGTATGGGAGAATATATTCATAAATGACAGATCCGATAAAGGGTTGACATCCAAAATATATAAAGAGCTCACACACCTCAACAAATAAAAAGCAAATAATCCAATTAAAAATGGGCAGAGGAGCTGAATAGACAATTCTCTAGAGAAGAAATCCAGATGGCCAACAGGCTCTTGAAAAGATGCTCCACATTGCTAATCATCAGAGAAATGCAAATTAAAACTACAATGAGATATCACCTCACACCAGCAGGGATCGCCATCATCGAAAAGACAAACAACAACAAGTGTTGGCGAGGTTGTGGAGAAAGGGGAACCCTCCTACACTGCTGGTGGGAATGTAAATTAGTTCATCCATTGTGGAAAGCAGTACGGAGGTTCCTCAGAATGCTCAAAATAGAAATACCATTTGACCCACGATTTCCACTTCTAGGAATTTACCCTAAGAATGCAGCACTCCAGCTTGAAAAAGACAGATGCACCCCTATGTTTATTGCTGCACTATTTACAATAGCCAAGATATGGAAGCAACCTAAATGTCCATCAGTAGATGAATGGATAAAGAAGATGTGGTATATATACACAATGGAATATTACTCAGCCATAAGAAAAAAACAGATCCTACCAATTGCAACAACATGGATGGAGCTAGAGGGTATTATGCTCAGTGACATAAGCCAGGTGGAGAAAGACAAGTACCAAATGATTTCACTCATATGTGGAGTATAAGAACAAAGGAAAACTGAAGGAACAAAACAGCAGCAGAATCACAGAACCCAAGAATGGACTAATAGTTACCAAAGGGAAAGGGACTGGGGAGGATGGGTGGGAAGGGAGGGATAAGGGTGGGGAAAAAGAAAGAGGGCATTAGGATTAGCAATGTATAGTACGTGGGGGACACGTGGAGGGCTGTGCAACACAGAGAAGACAAGTAGTGATTTTACAGCATCTTACTATGCAGATGGACAGTGACTGTGAAGGAGCATGTGGGGGGACTTGGTGAAGGGGGGAGCCTAGTAAACATAATGTTCTTCATATAATTGTAGATTAGTGATACAAAAAAAAAAGAATGAATGGATTAGAGCCTGCCTGTATCTCTACCAGTGTGATTGAGTTTATCACATCTGTTCTCTCTCTATTAGGAAAGATTTAGAGCAACATAAGAGCACTACGTGCCCGAAGGAAGAAGAAACCCTGAAAGTGGATGTATGTCCATGGAAGACAAGAGTTACCTGCTACACAATTTTTCTAAAAACTTTTTAATGACCTGAGGATCTGTGATAGATGTTCAAGCCTGAGCAGCACAATTTTAGGTTTATAGGTTTGCCCTACTTTTCCCTCCTATGGAAGGCCTCACTCTAGGAGGACTCCACCCATTTACATCTAGCTCTGGGCATTTTCTGCTTGCTCATTTGGAACTGCTTCATTCAGGTCTCACAAGAGAACTTTATAGTTGAATTATAACAACTGCATCCACAATTCTTGCAATAATTCCCTTAGTTCAAAATTTGGAGTCCCATTCTAGTGATTGTATTTGAAGTTTTCTAAGTGATTTAATATACGTGAGATCTAGTGCTTCATACATGCCAGCTTTATGAAAATCAGTAAGGGAGGTAAAGTACTGCATACTGGGTATGTCATACATAACCTTAATTAACAACAAATAGACATGGAGTAATGCTGTAGGGCATGGAAACAGGAATGGAAAGTGGATTACCACTCCTTAGGAACTTAGCAATTAATTGACATGAAAATAGAATAGAAAATTCAGCTGGCGAGTGACATCAGCAAAATGGCGACATTGGAATTTCTAGTTCTTATTCTACCCTGACCCAGAAACACCAATATGAATAACCATCTGTGAGAAAAATAACCTTCACAAGAGGCAAGGATTCTAGGTGAGGAATTACATACACACGGTTGAAGCGCAGAAATAGGAAAAGATGCATTGAGGAAGGCAGGAAAGAGATTCACACTAGTCTTATCACTCCTCCTCCAATACCAAGTGATACACTGCAGAGAGATACCTTTCCCTTAGGAGAAAGAGAGTGAAGTAAGCATCCAACTTCACTGCAAGAGCTGGCCTGCCTTAGCACAAGGCCAACTCCCACAACCCAAGTTCATTCTCTGTGGGCTTCTGTGAACCTAGGCCCCCTGTCACCTCAGTGCATGCCAGTGCCACTGGCTCCAGGTAGCTCCCACAGCCCCAGATGGTGCCCTTCATACAAGGATTCCATTATCAAGGACACAAACCCAGTCCCCTACTCACTATGGCATCTGCTGGCTACCATGGCTTCAGGTGGCTTCTGTCACCCCATGCTCCTGATAGGCCCCTGTGAGCCCAAGCTCCTGAACTACCCTGGCAACAGGAGAATCTCATGGTACCAGCCTCCCAGTGTTCTTCTGCAAACCTAGGCTCCCAGAAAATCCCAGCATTGGCTGGTTACTATGGCTCTGGTGGCTCCTGTGGTCCCAGGTTCCCAACCAGGTCCCACAATCCCAGGCCCCAGGAGGGCACCCAACACCATGCTGATTACCATAGAACCAGGCTTTCAAACCACCCCAGCACCAGGGTGATTCTCATGGCCCCAGGCTTCTGGCCCATTCCAGTGCTAGGCTGGCCCCTATAGGCCTAGATTATAGACCAGATACCGTGGATCCAGGTTCCCAGCCCACGGTATCACCATATCAGTCCCCATGGCCCTACCCTTGAGGTCAGCTCCCATAGAGGCCTGTCCTAGTGACAGAAAGGCTCCTGAAGACCCAATCTCCTAGTTACAAGTTAACTTCTGCTTCGCCAGGCTCTAGTCTTGCTCTTGTGCCAGGCCACCCCCATGGCACCAGCCTCTAGGCAGTCTCCCATGAAACCAGGCTCCTGGCCCATCTCAGTACCAGACTGGTCTCCATGGATCCAGATATTGTACCCCCACCCCAGTGGTCCCTGGAGCTTAGCTGACCCCAGTACACACAGGATCCAGGTCTTCCCACACAGACCCAGCACATAGGCCCATCAACACAGAGTCAAGACTCAGGCCCATCTAAGTGAACTTATATTCCAGGCCTGCCCCCACAAACTGAGGTACTAGGCTGGTCTCCATGTACCCAAACATCAGGCTTGCCCCCGTGCTGACCATGCAGAAGACCTGTTTGCCCCAGGACTCCAGCAGCAAGCTCACCTGCAGAAATCACCAGATGGCTAAAACAAATCTCTGGAGAGATTGACTGGTAAGGGGCTATGCCTGCTAAAACCAGTCTGTAAATACTGGAAGAAGTGCCTACTTGCCCAAATATTCAAACACAAGTTTAAGGCCATAAGGGTCATGAATAATAAAGGGAACATGAATCCATCAAGGAAAACTAATAAAATTACAATGACTGACTCTAAAAATGGAGATCTACAAATTGTTTGACAAAGAATTCAGAAAAATTCTCTTAATGAAATTCAGTGAACTACAAGAAAGGAGACAAGTAAATGTAATTAGGAAAATAATGCATGAACAAAGGCAGAAGTTCAATAAAGAAAAATAAAACATTAGAAAATCAACCAGAAATTCTGGAATTGAAGACTACAATGATGGAACTAAACAACTCAATAAAGAGCTTAAAAAATAAAGTCAACCAATTGGAAGAAAGAACTAGTGAATTAAAAGGCAGGTCATTTGATTCATCTAGTTAGAGCAGCAAAAAGAACAAGGGACAAAAGACTGAAGAAAGCCTTCACAAATTACGGGATACCATTAATGGAAATAATTATGCATTATTAGAATCTCAGAAGGAGAAGAGAAAGAGAGAACAAGGAGAAGAAAGCTTATTTAAAGAGATAATGGTTAAGAAATACCCAAATCTATAGAAGATATGAATATACAAATTTTTAAAGGTAAAAGGTCAACCCCAAATTTCAACCCCAAATGATCTTCACCAAGGCACATTATAATAAAACTATCTAAAATCAAAAACAGAGAGAATTTTAAAAACAGTGAGAAATTTTTTCCTCATATGTAAAGGAACCCCCATAAGGCTATGAGCAGGTTTTTCCGGAAAAACCTTGCAGGTGAGGAGAGAGTGGGATGATACGTTTAAGGTGCTGAAGGAAAAAAAACTGCCCACCAAGAATACTTTACTCAGCATCTGTCTTTAAGTAATGAAGAAGAGATAGAGATCTTCTTTCCAAACAAATAAAAGCTGAAGAAGTTTATCACCACTACACCTGCCTTATGAGAAATACTGAAAGGAGTTCTTCAAGCTAAAATGAAAAGACACTAGTTAGTAACATAAAAACGTGAAAATATAAAATATGATTATAAATATAACTATGTAGTCAAGTTAGGAATACACAAACAATGTAATATGATGATGTGTTAACCTCTTTACTATAAAGATTTAGTGGACAAAGTATTAAAAATAACTATAGCTATAATAATTTGTTAATAGATGCACAATATAAAAAGAGGTACATTATAATATCAAAAATGTAAAATATGGGGGGGTAAAAGGGTAGAGTAGTTGCTTCCAATGTTATTATCAGCTTAAAATAAACTCTTATATCTATAAGATGTTTTATGTAATTCTTATGTAACCACAAAGCAAAAACCTACAGTAGATACACAAAGGATGAAAGAAGGGAATCAAAGTATACCACTATGGAAAATCATCAATTCCCAAAGAAAGATAGGCAAAGAGAAGAAAAGAACAGGAAACTACAAAACATCCAGAAAATTAATTAGATGGCATTATTAAATCCTTACCTATCAATGGTTACTTTAAATGTAAATCGATTAAAGACTCCAAACAAAAGTCATACAGTGGCTGAATGGATTAAAATATGAGATCCAACTTACTCACTTCACCCTTAAGGACACATATGTAAAAGGATGGACAAATGATATTCCATGAAAATGTAAAACAAAGAAATCAGGGGTACCTATGCTTGTATCTGACAAAATGAACTCTAAGTCAAAAACTCTGACAAGAAACAAATAAAGTCATTATAAAATGACAAAAGGGTAATTTCATCAGGAGGAATAACAATTATAAGTATATAAGCACCAAATACTGAGTACCTAAATATAATGAGTGAATACTAGTAATCCTGAAGTCAGAAATAGACAACAATGAAATAACAATAGAGAACTTCAACACTTCACTTTCAACAATGGATAGATCATCCAAACAGAAAATCAATGAGGAAACACTGGACTTATATACTTGACCTATATATTAAACCAAATGTACTTAACAGACATATAAAGAGAACATTCTACCCAACAGCATTAGAATACACATTCTTCTCAAATGCACATGGAACATTCTTCAGGAGAGATAGTATGTTAATTCACAAAATAAGCCTTATCAAATGTATGCAGATTGAAATCAAAAGTGTCATTTCTGATGACAATGTCATGAATCTAGAAACCAATGGCAGAGAAAAACTGAGAAATTCATAAATGTCTGGAAATTAAACAGCACATTCCTGAACAACCATTGGGTCAAGAAAAGATCAAAAGGAAAATAAAAAATATTTTGAAACAAATGAAAATGGAAACATAACATACCAAAACTTACAGGATGCAACAAAAGCTATTCACATAGAGATGTTTATAGTGACAAATGCCTATATTGAGAAAAAAAATAACCACAAATAAATAGCCTAACTTTATATCTCAAGTAATTAGAAAATAAGAAAAAATTAAGTCCAAAGTTAGCAGAAGGAAGGAAATTTTAAAAGATCAGAGCAGAATTAAGTGAAATAGAGACCAGAAAAACAAAGAAAAGATCAATGAAACTAAGAGCTGTCTTTTGAAGAGATAAACAAAATTGACAAACATTTAGCCAGAGTAAAGTAAGGAAAAAAGAAGACTCAAATAAGTAAAATCAGAAATGAAAGAGGAGACCCCACAACTGATACAACAGAAATAGTACAGAAATACAAAGGATTATTAGAGGCAACTATGAACAAGTATAAATGAACAAATTGGATGACTCTTAAGGAATGATAAAATTCTTAGAGACATACAACCTAGCAACATTAAACCACGAAGAAATAGAAAATTTGTCCAAGGCAATGAGAAAGAAATTGAAGCAGTAATAAAAAACCTCCCAACAAAACACAATGCCAGGGCTAGACAGTTTCACTGGTGAATTGTTCCAAACATTTAAAGACAAATTCATGCCAATCCTTCTCAAACTGTTCCATAAAAAATGAAGAGGAAAGAATACTCCCAGATTCATTTTAGAAGGCCAGCATCACACCAATACTAAAGTCAGATAAAGACACTAAAAGAAAGGAAAATTAAGGTTGACATTCTTGATGGATATAGATGCAGATATACTCAACAAAATATTATCAAACCAAATTCAACAGCACATTAAAAGGATCATACATCATGAACAAGGATGATTTAGCCGACTCTTATCACTCCTATTCAACATAGTACTAGAAGTCTTAATTAGTGCAGTTATTCAAGAGAAACACAAAGGTACTCAAATCATAAAGGAAGAAGTAAATATCTCTACGCATAATATGAACTTGTATATAATAAATACTAAATACTCCATCAAGAACTGTTAGAACTAATAAATGCATTCAATAAGTTGCAGGATGCAAAATCAACATACAAAAATCAACTGCATTTCTATATGCTAGTCACAAAATATCTGAAAAAGAAGAAAAGAATCTCACTAAAAATTGCATCAAAATGAATAAAACTCTTAAGAATAAATTTAATCAAGGAGGTAGAAGATCTGTTCAATGAAATCTATAAGACATAGATAAAGAAATTGAAGAAACACAAATAAATGGAAAGGCATCTCATATTCATGGATCAGAAGAATTAATATTGTTAAAATGTCCATACTACCCAAAGCCATCTGCAGATTCAATGGGATCTCTATCAAAATTCTAATGACATTTTTCACAAAAATAGAAAAAACAATCCTATAATTCATACAAAACCACAGAATACCCCAACTATCCAAAGAAATCCTGAGAAAGAAGAACAAAGCTGGAGACATCACATTTCCTTATTTTAAACTTCATTACAAAGTATAGTAATAAAAAAGTATGGTACTGGTTAAAAAATGAATGCATAGACAAATGGAACAGAATTGAGATTCCAGAAATAAACTCACACATATACACTCAATTAATATTTCACAAGGGAGCCAAAAATACTTAATGGGGAAAGGATAATTTCTTCAACAAATGGTGGTAGGAAAACTGGATATTCACATTAAAAATAATGAAATTGGACCCCTATCTTAGTCCACTCACACAACTAACTTGAAATGGATTACAAACTTAAATGCATGACCTGAAATTGTATAACTGCTCAAAGAATACATAGGCAAGAATCTCTGACATTGGTTTTAGCAATGATTTTTTGGGGCATGACACCAAAAGTGCAAACAAAAAAAGCAGAAATAACAAGGGACCCTACACCAAACTAAAAAGCTTCTGCACAGCAAAGGAAACAATCAGCAAAATGAAAAGACAACCTATGGAATGGGAGAATATATTTGTAAATCAACTCTCTGAAAGTAATTAAAATCCAAAATATATAAGGAACTCCTACAATTCAATAACAAAACCCAACCAAAACCATCTGATTAAAAATGAGCAAAGGACTTGGACATTTTTCCTGAGGAGGCATACAAATGGCCAACAGGTATATGAAAAGATGCTCAACATCCCTAATCATAAGGGAAATGCAAGTTAAAACTGCAATGAGATATCACCTCACATTTATTAGAATGGCTGTCATCAAGGAGACAAGAGATAACAAGTGTTAGAGAGAATGTGGAGAAAAGGGAACCCTTGTTCACAGTTCTTGGGAATGTAAATTGGTGCAGCCACTATGGAAAACAGTCTGGAGTTTCCTCCAAAAAATTAAAAATAGAATTACCATAAAATCTAGCAATCTTACCTCTGGGTATATATTCAAAGGAAATGGAAATTCTACCTTGACAAGATACCTGCATCCCCATGTTCATTGCAATGTTACAACAGTCAATACAATGGTCAAGACATGGAAACAACCAAAGTGTCTGTCAACAGATGAAAGGATAAAGAAAATAATATATATTCAATGGAATATTATTCAGCTATAAAAAGAAGGAAATCTTGCCATTTGCAACAACATGGATGGAACCTGAGGGCAACATGCTAAGTGAATAAGTCAGACAAAGAGAAATAATGTATGTTTTCACTTTTAAGTGGAATCTAAAAAAGCTGAACTCATAGAAATAAGGAAAAGAGTGGTGGTTGCCAGGGGTTGGGGGTAAGAATGGGGAACCAGAAGATGTTGGTCAAAGGGTACAAACTTCCAGCTATAAGATGAATAAGTTCTGGGAATCTAATGTACAGCATGGGGAATACAATTAACACTACTGTATTATACACTTGAAGTTATTAAGTGATTAGATCTCAAATGTTACCATAAAAGTGGTAATTATTACGGAGATGGAGATGTTAACTAACCTTATTGTAGTAGTCATTTCACAATATATAGATGTATCAGATCATCACATGGTACCCCTTAAATTACATATGTGATATGTCTCTAGTATATTAATAAAGTTGGATAATTTTTTAATTAAAAACATTTCAATTAAAAAAGGAAATTTAATTGACCAATGAACATAAAGATATGCTCCATCATACTGTTAATCAAAGAAATGCAAATTAAAACCTTAATAAGACACAATTTAAATTCATCAGAATTGCAAAAATGAAAAAGTATCTAAATCAAAAGCTAATAAGAATGTGAGGTGTAATGGTGTGTGTGTGGGGGCCATGGGGAGACAGTGTAGCACAGAGAAGACAAGTAGTGACTCTGTGGCCTCTTGCTACACTGATCGACAGGGACTGAAATGGGGTATGGGAGGGGACTCGATAATATTGGTGAATGTAGCAACCACATTGTTTTTCTTGTGAAAACTCCATAGGAATGTATATCAATGATACCTTAATAAAAAAAAAAAGAACGTGAGGTGTAGGGAATACTTGTGGAAGTATAATATAGCATAACTTATTTGGAAAGTAATCAGGCAGCAATAACTAATGAAACTCAAATTGCATACAACTGACTGCCAGCAGTTATAAATAGGTATTGTATCTAGGTATAAGTTCTTGTTCATGAGCTCAAGGAGGTACATACAATAATGTTCACTGTGTCATTC
The DNA here is from genome assembly GCF_030020395.1 of Manis pentadactyla. NCBI lineage: Eukaryota > Metazoa > Chordata > Mammalia > Pholidota > Manidae > Manis > Manis pentadactyla. Next base: position 114,776,613 of record NC_080038.1, on the reverse strand, counting down.
ATTCAACACATACTTGTGTTGAGTGCCTACTATATAACTGGCACTGTTCTATGTGCTAGGTTTACATCTGTAAGTCCAGGGAGAGGAAACCCCGGGGAAAAATATCTCTAAAATCCAAAATCAGTCAAAGAAAGAAATAAAGTTTAAAACCCGTTTACTGCTTACAAACTGCAGTCCGGCGCCGTCTCTCTCTCCTGCTCCGGAAGGAAGCAAAGCCAGCAAGCCAGCCAGCCCCTCCCCTTAAACTCTCAGGTTCAGACACGCCCTCGGTTTCCCAGGTAAATACCAATTGACAAGGAGATGAACTTCTCTCCACCCCCCGTGGATATGCAAATGTACTAAAGGTAGGCGAGATACTCTGGAAATGTTACAATTTTACCCACATCACTGAACAAAGCAGACAAAAATCCCTGTTATTGCAGCTTATATTCGAGTGAAGCACTGCTTGTTATATGACCAAGTAGAAAATTTACAAATAACAAAAAATAACATGTTTTTTTCAAACAGTATTTCATAAAATAGTTAATACATCAAAGAACTAGGTGTTTTTCATTACTTTGCATGAGAACACTAAGTTGCAGGGTATGTACTGCATAGCATTTATGTAAATGTTTAAAACAAAAACATGTTATGTACTCAGTGCGAGCATGTATACGCATCTAAATGTATTATAATAAAAAGGGAATGGAAGGATACCTGCTTAACTCATGATGTTGGTTGCCCCTGGGGAATATGTGTGTGGATGGAGGAAATGAAATAGAATTTGGGATAGGGATAAAGACTATTTCATTTTGCCTGTAATATTAGATTTTATTTTAAAAAACATTAGGTGAAAGTGACAAAATGTTAGTAATTTCCTATTCTGGGTATTGGTTTCCTGTTCTTTTTTAAATGTGTTTTTTTGTACTTACCTCTTCTATTGAGTTCTTGAAAAAGAAAAGAGAACTAATCAAAATAAATCAGTAGGTGATAAATGCCAAATGAATAATACACAATTCCCTCCTTCCCTCCTTTCCTTCCTTCCTTCCTTTCACTCAGTAATACTTGCACAGCATACCAGAATCCATTTTCTTCATGGTGACCTGGGCACCTATCCCTATCTCATCTGAATTGTTCAGAGTAATTGCAAAGTGAATGCCTATTGTCACAGACAAAATTACCATAAGATCTACCAATTCATAGCTGCAGATTGGAATCATATCACAACTTTTGCCTATCTCAGCTTTTCATACCTAATAATGTATATCCAGTCATGATCAGAGGCAGTGCTCAGTTTACAACAAGGAATCAAGTTGGGAGATTTTATATTATGAACTTACTGGAAATAGGAAATTGTCTATAAAACGTGTATGTTTATACATATATTGCTGATAATTTAATAGTGCCTATAATGCTAAATATTTTAATTTTAATATAGATTTGTAGAGGTTCATTAGTTCATAACTAATTCAGTCAAGAATTAAGGACAGACTAAGAGAGAGGAAGAGGATAGGTGAAGCTTTTTCAATACAGAAGCAGTAAGCATTTCAGTTTTTACTTAATAAGCATCAGATAGAGACAGACAATGTATGTGTTCATGTTATAGGCTTGTGGAATTTAGTTTAGGGTTTACAGACTGTGAAATAAAATGAGTTACAGGGAACTGGGTTTTGTTCCTTACCATTGCAGTGTGCAGGAGGTGAGTGACATCCTGCAGATTAACAACTCACGCAGAGTGCTCTCAATAACTACTGTGAGTGATGATAATTGCTTGTAAGAATTTTGGTTGGGAGAAAGTCTTTCAAATGATGAAAGGAAAACAAATCTTCATCCTCTTGTACATGAGCAGCAGGGGTCCATTTAACCAAAAAGCAAGTTGGTATTGTTGATGGATTCTAAATAAGCTTGTGTGTGTGTGTAAGGCATGCTTTTAAATTCCACATCTCATTAAAGGTACATAGCCAACCAATAAGTCTCTTTTAGTGTATAAAGTTAAAAGCATATAGGAAGGAAGGAATGTATGTGGTGAGTCCACAAATCAAGGGGATTGCTTCCACAGCTACATGAGAAAAATCTATCTCCTTACCTTGAGGTCACACCTTTGCCTTCTGAACTCACTGTTGCAAAATGGAGAGGCTATGACTCAGCTTTTTTACCCTGGGGCTCAGACACAGATACTGAGGAGTTCCAAAGCTGGGTACAGAATGAGGAGATGGAAGCAAACGGATGAACTGAGAATAAGCAGTAGGTAACATGGTGTTAAAAGCCACAAAATTTTACACAAGCCAATTCAGGATATGACAAATGGTCCACTTAACCTGAGTCCATGCTTTAACTATTGCTAATAATGGGGTGAATTCAATTTGAAAATGGTCACATTGGTTTGCATCCACGCATGCTGTTGGTCCTTTAAATGTGAAGATGTTACACTGCTGGGTGTTTGAATTGCCCTGACAGGTGGTGGTTATTCAAGCAGGAACTCCATTTATGCCATTGAGTGATCTCATTTGTAGAAGGGCATTAGGTTTGTATGGAGAGCTTTGGAGTGACTGAGACCTAGTTATTTTACCTCTAAAATGTGGACCAAGCATATTAGGCTTATTTTTGTCTCGTGATGTCTATAAGGGACTCATTGTTACAGCATGGGGTCAACTGGCTTCTTTTCTGTTCTGACCCATGTAGTCAGCCAACGTGATAAAAAACATCCTAATGAATTTTGCAGATCTTGTGCTGGTGGCTGGAGGAAAAGAAAGTCTTACTCCAACTATCCTATTAGCATTAGAAAGCTGCAGATATCTTTTATGCTGTAGATGGTGAGAAAGAAACAGTCTTATTTATTAACAGCCATCTTGACTGTACTCAAAAGCATTGCCACCGTTACTTAAGGCCTGTCTGTGATCAGCTATACAAATCAAAAGTAACAGAAAGATCCTTGCCCTCTTAGAACCAATAAGCTAGAAACAACACTGGCATAAATGGAAAAAGTAGTCATGTATAGATAGAAAAATTTTAATATTTACCCATATTCAATAAACTATGCAATATTAAAATAAAGCAGTTAAATATGCATACAATGTTTACTTTATTATTACTACAGCAAAATCTCACGATAACCACAAATATAACTCAATTAGTGATTGGCTCTCATAACCCATCCATTCTCAAGTAGTGGTGGGTTTCTTTCTGAAGTGGGCATAGGGACACTGAGGGATGAACACAGGTATTGAAGTGGAGTGGACAACCTCCACTAAGAGATGCCAAGTTGCATCTGGAAGCCGGGTAGATTTCATTACTGCAACTGAACTCTTGAAAATGGAGGCCTTCTAGCTTTCCCAAATCACCTGGTCATTACATTTAACCTCATCATAATGCAACCGTACAATTTACAAGATTGATTTGGGACGCTACTTGTTGGTTTATGGCAGAGATTTTTCCTATACTGCTATCATAGGCTTACTCCAACTACCACTACTGTTAGTATTACTACTATTGTGTTAGCAAGAACTACCACATATTGAGTACTTTAGTGTGTGTCAGGTACTGTGCTTTACAGAAAAATCTCAATCCTCATAGCAACCTTAAGAGACAAGTACCATTATTTGCCCCATCTTACTGGTGCAGATGCTTAGAGAAGTTAGATAACCTTTTCAGAGTCACCTAGTGACAGGGCTGAATTCAGATCCATCTGTTTTGAAGTCAAAGACCCAATGCTTAGCAACTACTATAGCACATTGTAAACTTCCTTTTCTTGATGCTTTCTTCTCCTGTGGTTCATAAGAAATCTAATCAAAAACTCAAATGTAGCCATGGTGGACCCCACCTTTCTGCCCTGTTTCTTCTCTCTCTTCTAATGAAAGAGAGTTCCAATGCTAGCCAAGAAGACTGCATTTCTGGGAAGCTGGGGGAGGAAGAGGACTGTCTCCACTAAGGACCTGTTTACTTTTTTAATTAACAAAGTATGATGAGACCCTTTCTGACGCATTTCAGGACCCCGAATGGAAATTTATGCCATTACATGCTTGTAATGGAAATGTGTTCTTAGTTTAACAACTCCAAAATAAAACACATTATTGATGCAATATGGACCAGAAGTGTGGCCAAGTACTCAACTGGAAGAAAAAACAAAATGAGAACAATGACCCAAATGACCAAATTAGACTAAAATTAGTTAAAGCATAAATTGGCAAAGCCAAGGAAAGTTTCTAACTTCTTTTTTCCCAATCAAATTAAGTACACATATGTAGCTGGTTAAAGATTTAAGTTTGTAAATTTTAACAAAAATATCACTGTCACTTGCATATGGGCGGTAGACACTGGAGTCATGCTAAAGTGGAATGTAATTTGCTCATATGTAATCTAGGCAATTAATAGGTCCAGAAGTATGCAAATACACCTATTATATAAGTCATTTCTATTTTTGTCTCCAAAGTCTATAATGTATCTTGTATAAAAGGGACAATAAAATGTTCCTCATTGGATCTTTTCCCCAGAATGGCAGTAACAAAAAGGTTGTTTTGTTCTGTTAGACTTCAAAGGCTGAGAGTTGACTTCATCACATGCATCCGTTACAGCACACCATCACCACTGGTCCTGCAAGGCTTTGCTTTTTCTTTTCTATTTGTGTATATATGTATTTATTTATTCCATTTTTACCTACAGTCTCCACTTCTGTTATTGTTCCTTAACCATAGGCAGCCATTCTAATGCATTTGATATGTGTCATTTTATTTATGTTTTTATAAAATGCCTACTATTATTTTATATGCATGTATTTTTCAATTTACATAAATGGCAGTGTTCTGTAGACCTCATTTGGTTTTCTATTTCTCCCTCAACATGAGAGAGAAATAAACACACACACACACATATGTGAACTATAGAGAGCAAAGTCTGGCCAGACCAAAATACTAATTTTCTTTAGAAAAATGTGGTGCTACCTTTAATGGAGGTACATACCTCTTAAAGTATATCCTCTTTCTTTCTTCCAAAATAAGTTCTGTGTTGACCAACTGACATTCACACTTCAGGGCCTCCTTGCTAGCTCTCTAGACACAATAAACCTTGGGACAAAATACAGGTTGCTTGTAATTGTGCGTTTTGTGTTGTGACATCCATGTATGCACAGCTGTCTGATTGTCCAAACCTGACTCAGCCTGTACAAACGCACAACACTGAAACAATTACCAAAAGGTAGTGAAAATGTAGTATCATTGGCAAGGATGAACTGGACAAAACCAATGTATACTTTCAAAGGGTGAGGAAACCTGAATTCCAGTTCCAGCTCAAGTACAAATTCACTGTGTGACTCTAGACAAGTCCTTTCTAGGTCTTCACCTATAAAATGAGGAGATTTGGACTCTGTAAACTCTTGCAGGGCTGTTATTCCAGATGAATATGGCTTGCATTTTGGGCTCAATGAATACCCTATTGCCTCTCCTCCCTATCACCCTGTTATACCAGGAAAAAGTGACAAAAACAATAGATTAGGCTGCCTTTTATTTTTTTCTGTGAGAGCTGGAAGATGAGAAGCCCAGGAGCAGGAATGGGGAACAATAGATACCTTTGAGAAGCAGTTCCAGAAAGCTAGAGGCAGCCATAGACAGAGGTAAGACTTGCTGTAGAAAAAGCTATTGTAGATTGTTCATAGATGTAAGAAACAAAAGTGTGTACTGTTCAACAGAAAGTAAAAATGGTCCCTGGAACAGAAACCTGAATCCACTGGGCAGGACTAATGATTTTTCAAAATATTATGTTCGAACAGCCCTTTCTGTGGAGAAACCTTGAAAATACTATCTCTGCGTCTGTGTTAAAGGCAAACATGTACTCAGAAACATGAATCTGCTTGATGTCTGTGGCACACATATCCAGAAAATACTCAAATGGCCCAAGTCAGATGCAGTGACATATTTCAAGATTGTTATTCAATGTGTAGCTGAATTTTCTCCACAGATATTGCAACATCCTCAGCCTAATTCTCAAGTGTCTGTTGGGACTGGAGCGGGTTGGAAGATCATTGATCCAAGTCCAAGACTGGCTCTGAGTCAGGAAATGAATTTCAAATGTGTCGTCATTCCGGCCAGAGAAGGCCTGCTGCACAACAGACTTCAGCATTACTCCAGTACAACCTTATCAGGACCCTTTCCAAGAACGTAAACTTTGCCTTTTCCAATTCTTTCTCCAGACCCCTGCATCCCTCCAGGGTTTCATAAGCTCCCACCCCATCTCCCAGATTCTGGCTTCCTAAGAACCCCTTACACTGTATAGTCTCCTACATGGTGTTTTGGGGTAGCTGGTGCCAAGCCCTGTGTTCTTGGGTAGGTAGGCCTTAGACTAGGGTCAAATTCTGGCCATGGCAATGGCTACACATCTGTCCTTGGGAAAGACAGGATCCAAGATCCTAATTTGATGGGAGAGATCACTGTGCCTCACAGAGGTTAAATAATACACTCGTGCTTATACAGGTAACTAGCAACAGAGTGAGGATTAGAAAGTAAGTTTCTCTTCTGACCCCAGTTAGATGTTCTTTGGGCCTCATGTGCATGTGTGTGTGTGTGTGTGTGTGTGTGTCTGATTCTTTTCTTGAGAGTGTTCAACTAAAGGTCTCCAAGAAACAGTTAACAAAAAAGCACCCTGGTGTAATGTGACGATAAGAGCCCAGTCTGAGGTAAGACAGTTCAGGGCTTGAATCTTGGGTAGAATATTATAAGGTATGTGACCTGGAGCAAATAAATAAATAAATGAAGCCTTCTGTTCTGTGATCTACTTTGTCTAATATTAATATAGCCACTCCAGTTTTCTTTTGAACAGTGTTAACATGTATTATCTTTTTCAATCCTTTTAACCTGTTTGTATTTTTATATTTATGGTTCACTTCTTGTAAGCAGCATGTAGTTGGATCTTGCTTTTTAATCTAATCTGACCATCTCTGCTTTTAAACTGGAGTGTTATTTACAGTTAATGTGAGTATTGATATGACCAGACTTGAGTCTCACATCTGATTTGTTTTGTTTACCCCATTTGTCCTTTCCCTTTTTCCTACTTTTCTGCCTTTCTTCTTTGACCAATTGAGTATTTTTTTATGATTCACTTTTATCTCCTTTTTCAGTTTATTAATTCCTTGTTATTTTAGTGGTTGCTTTATGATTTATAGTTTATATCCTTGACTTATCACAGTCTTCTTTTGAGAAACATTATGCTATTTTACATATATTAATAAAAATCTTACAACAGTATACCTCCATTTCTCCTCTCCTAGCCTTTATGTTATTATTTTTACACATTTTACTTTTATGTATGTTTTGAACTCCACAATACATTGTTATTTATTTTGTTGAGGCAATTATTTTCAGAAGATCTGTTTCCCTGGCACTCTGGCTCTCTCTTTCTTCCCATGCAGTTACCATATTGGTGCACTTCATTTTTTTTGTGCAGATTCAGATTTCCATCTGGTAGGTAGGATCTTCCTTCTGCCTTCAACAGTTCTTGTAGTGAGGGGCTTCTGGTGAATTATCTCAGTTTCTGTATATCTGCAAGTGTCTTTATTTGCCTTCCCTTTTCAAAGACATATTTCCCAGGTGTAGAATTTTAGGTAGACCAATTTTTTTTCTTTACAATACTCTAAAGCTATTGCTACACAATTTCCTCTTTCTTTTGTTTCTCATGAGAACTCCCCAGTCATCCTTATCTTTGCTGCTATGTATATAACAAATACTTTTTCTCCAGCTGCTTTTGAGAGTTTCTTTTTATCACTGGTTGTAAGCAATGTGATCACAGTGTGCCTTGGTGTAGTTTTCTTCATGTTTCTACTTGGAGTTCATCATATTTATATCTGTGAATTTGTAGTTTTCATTAAATTTGGAATTTTTTCCACCTATATGTCTTCAAATACTTTTTTCTGCCAGTCATCTCTCTCTCCTCTTTTTTGTGACTCCCAACATGTATAATAGGCCAATAAAGCTATCTCATAGCTCCATTTCTTTATTTTTTCTTGTTTTTACATTCTGTGTTTCCTTTTGGATAGTTTCTATTGCTATGCCATTTCACTAATCTTTCTTCTGCAATGTATATTCCTGCTAATCCCATCCAGTGTCACTTTTAATTTCATATGTTGGAGGCTTTCACTCTAGAAGTTGGACATTGGCATTTTCAAAAATATCATCTGTGTCTCTACTAAACTTCTTGAACATGTCAAATTCAGTTATAAAAATGTTTTAATGCCTCTGCTAATTCTAGCATTTGTGTCATTTCTGGGTCAGTTTCGACTGATTACTCTCCTCATTATGGGTCATGTTTCCTGCCTCTTTGCATGCCTGTTAATCTTTGATTCGATGCCATATATTGTGACTTCACTTTAATGGCTGCTGGATATTTTTGTTATTTCTATAAATATTCCTAAGCCTTGTTCTGTGGTGCAGTTAATTTACTTGGAAATATTTTTACCCCTTTGAGTCTTGCTTTTATGATTTGTTAGGTGGTTCTGGAGCACTGTTCAGTCTAGGGCTACTTATTTCCCACTACTGGAATGACCCTTCTGCGTACTCTGCCCAGAGCTCATGAATTATGAGTTTTCCAGTCTGAACGGTGGGGACAGGTACTATTTCCAGCCCCGTGTGAGCACCAGACAGTTTCTTCCGATTTTTTCAGAAGGCTCTTTCCCAGCCCTGGTTACTTTCCTCATACACATATACCAGTACCTACTCTGCTAAATACTTAAGGGAAGCTGTCTGCAGGTTTTTTGTTAGGTATTTCTCTTCTAGAGCTTCACAATTCTCTGCACAGCTGTCTCATCTCTGGCAGTCCGTCCTATGAATTCTAGCTGTATTAGTCTCCATGTACTTACGGTACATCTGTTTCACTCAGGGAGTCTGCTGCCTTTGCCTCAATCCCCCTCTCTATACCTTAGCTCAGAAAATATCTTAAGACAGTAAGTTGGGACAATCATAGGACTCACCTTATTTGTTTACCATCTTTCAGTTATCACTGTCCTTCATTGACTGATATCCAGGGTCGTAGAAACTGTTTTATCAGTTTTTTTTGCCTGTTTTGTTTTCATGGTTGTTTTCAGTAAGAAGGTAATCCCATCCTTCTTACTCCATCATGGCTGGAAATGGAAGTCCCAGATGAACTTCTCTGAACGTTAGTTTCTTATATGTAAAATGGAAATAATAGCAGTGCCTATGCCACTGAGTATTTGTGAAGATTAAGTGATACATGTGAAACTTTCTCAGAGTAGCTGCTCAATAAATATATATTATATTCCCTTTCTCACACACTAGCATACCTCTCTACACCATTCCTACCGGGGACTGCTCCCTTTAATGGCCCTCAAGGCCAACAGGAGCTGTTTGAGCTGTATCTCTAACCAGTGTAAACTCTCAGTCCTTTTGAATTCATTCCAAACACTTGTTTGGATTCAAGAAAAGAAGAGGCTCATACCTGATCTATCTTGAGAAAACAGATTCAAATAAGCAGTTTCATATTTCCCCCAGTGTTGGGAGTAAGTTAAAATATTTTAGCTCTATCACTACTTCCAAGGGGCAGTAATTTTTTGTTAGGTATTTCTCTTCTAGAGCTTCAGAATTCGAGAGAGAGAAAATATTCATTATAACACAGACAGGTCTTTAAAGGGTATAGGTTATTTCAAGTTCGGTATTCACCATGCTTAAGGACAATTAGTGTTTACTTTAATAGCTTAAAGTTAAGTCTGTGGATCATTCATGCAGAGTTCTCTATGCCTTCTTCAGGAAGCAACATACTCCTGAGTGAGGAAGTCCCACACCCTCTCAGAAAACTGGATAGAAAGACTGAAAGAGGCTCAGATGGAAAAGGAGGGCAGACACCCAAAGATGGTGCAGGCCAAATAGTGAGTCATAGCTAGCATACAGAGTCCAAATATACTACAGAGTGTAACTTGACCTTTAAAGAAGAAAAAATCTTTTCAAAGATTGAGTCAACTTACACTCTGCATCTTCCCCATATGCATTGTAAAGCACTGCCTTGGTTACCCCTGTTGAACAGTAGTCCATTCATTCAATTGTTTATTCAATTAGCAAATATTGATTCAGCATATACTACATGCATAACACATGGCCAGGGGTGGTGAAGAATCAGAAATGGTATCTTCTTGTGGAGCTTTTGTCATCAAACTGCTGCTAAAGCTAAGGAGTAACCCTTACATGGCATCCTTAACTTCAACAGAATCTCATTCTGCCAATCCATTGTGGGAGTTAGGAAGAAAATGAATGTTTTAAAATTATGGTTCATTTTAGCCTTGACCCTGTAGCTTTAATTCAGTCCTATCCACTCACACATCACCTGTCTCCAAACCCACACAGCTCAGCCCCATTTGCAGCATTCACATAGGAACCACCATGCATCTGTCTGGACTTGCCTGCCATTCCATTCCTAGGCCTCTGTTACTGGTTCTTGACATTGTTTCCTATTTTTGAGGCTGTTCCTACCCTTAGGATTTGTCAGCTTCAGTTGACCATTATGTATCAAGCTTGATTCTTTAAGGATGTTAGTTTAGTCTACCTCTCTTTTTTATTCCTGGTACCCCAGGTCAAGCAACCTGATCTAGCTCTGGTGCTCATGACTCACATTCTAGCTAGGCTTTTCTTGGTTCCTGGGAAATGAAAATGAAACATTTCAGATAGGGCAACAGGGAGTCTGCTCAAGAAGTACTTCAGAAATGTGTTTGTTCCTTTGACATGTATGTATTAAGCAGCTACTATATGCCAGGAGCTCTGCTGTGATAAAGTTACCAGCTAGTAGGGGAGAACTGCATTCATTTTCAAAAAGCACAAAGAAACATAATCATGGCAACTGTGATAAGAACCATTAAAAGACATAGGCCAGTAGTGAGATGGAGAAAGATGAGCTAGTGGTGGTGGGAGATGGCTACTTTAAATAGGAAGTCCTCTCTAAAGAATTGTTACTTAAACAGATCTGTGGGACAGGCAAAAGCCAGTCACGCAAAAATTTATCTGGGGAAAGCTTTCTAAGCAGAGGGAACAGCAAGTGAAAAAAGAGTCTCATGGTATGTAAGGGCAACAAAATGGAGATCACAGGGGCTGGAAAATGGTGAGCAAGAGAAGAGTGACATGAGATAAAGTTGTAGATGCCGGCAAGGACTAGATCTTTGGTTTGATTTTATGATCATAGTATATTGGAAGCTTCCCTGCTCCATGTTGCTGGGATCCAATTGCCCAGCAGGAGCCTCAGATCAAAAGCCAGGAAACCTGTGTTCTAGTATTATTCCACCATAAATTTATGTGTCTTTTTTAATGAGTCACTTCTTTTTCCACCCTTAAGTTTTCTCATTGGAAAATGAGAGGATTGGAGTAGATTTTCTTTAAGGTCCCTTCAAGCTCCCACATTTTCTGATCTATAAAAATAACTTTCAGAATTCTGACTAACAGCCTTGATTTGTGGGTCAGGTTCAGTTGAGCTGCTTCAAACCTTGTAAATTATTTTGGGGATATAAATCTTAAAATATCTATTCCTATATAGATTTTACAATCTAGTAAATTTTCTCAAAGCTAATTTCAACACATTTTAATTATCTCTGCCATAAGGGACAAGATATAATATTTTTATCCTCAATTACCTTCAAAATATGGCTTAGAAAAGATAATCTTCTTAGGAATTTAGAAATTGTGGCTCAGTGTATGTAGATGAATTATTGAATATGTTTGAATAAGTTCTTTTTATAAATAATAGTTTTATTGATACATAATTCACATATCATATAATTCACCCATTTAAAGCATACCATTCAATGGATTTTGGTATAGTGCATTTTCATAACCCGCCCCCAAACCTCATATCTGTTTGCATAAATCACAATTTTTTTAAACCCACAGACATGTTTAATTTTTAGTAAGTGTCATGCACTAACATTCAAAAGGGTGATCTTTTCTCATGTATCTCTGGGATAGCTAATTTTAAAAGAGCTTTTTTGTCTCATTGTATTGTGGGATTTGGCATATAAGTTTAGAATATAAGAACAATAAAAGCACAGTAAAGAATGAATTCATTTTGGAAATGGTACAATCTTTAGCTATCTACATATGCTGGCTTCTTGGATATGTATTTATGTTGCTCTGGTAGATGGTAAAAAAATTTATCCCATGAACTGATGTCACTTGCTGAAGACTCTTTGTATGGAGACATTTAGGGAAATTGACAGCATCAGTTATCTAACATCAGTACAACATGAGCCAAATAATTAAGTTTCTCTTACTGCCGACAGGGATCTTTGTATTATAGTGAGGGGTCATTTTGATACTGACTTCTTATCTACCCAGTATGACAGGATGGCCAACTCTGGTGAGGAGACAAATTAATTCTAAATTTTAGAAGGTTAGGTCTCAATTGCTCCTGCCATCAGCATTTTATCTATATAGCATATTATATGTTTTCCCCCTTGATATCTAATGTTCTTAATGGTTTTGGAACTCTTCCAAGAATGTTTATGACAAAGGAAATTTAAAAATCACAGCTAGAATATGGCAAAAATCATGAACAATGTTAAGGGTTTGAGCTCCAGCCAGTGGTCCATCAGCTAATTACACTTTGTCTGCCTAAGCACCCAAATCAGTTTTTCTTCCAGACCATATTCTTTTTTTTTTCCGTGTCCAATAAATGTTCATTATTTTTTATCAGTAATATTAATATGGGTTTGATACAGGTTACTTACTTAACATAATAGAAAAGGTCTCACTAACTTAAAGTCAACTAATGTAAACTTCATTCTCTTTCAGTTGAGTTCAATACTAATCTATTGGGTTGAAGACATACTTGAAGTAGAGAATATTATAGGTGGGAAGAGCATGTAGGAAGCTATTCAAAAGCCCAAGTGACCAGAGACTGAACTATGGAAGAGGAGGGCATGTAGAGAAGAGAAGCGAGAAACAGCAATCTTTGGGAGGAAGACTGGTGGGAAGAGGCAGTTGGAGCAAAGGAAGAGAAGGAAGAAGAAATCCTGGGGTCTCAGGCTCCTGCTCGTAGGAATATGGGTGTTATTAGGGCTGTGGGCAGGATAAGAGGTCCTCAGGGGAAAGCAAGGCTTTCAGTTAGAACATGCCCAAGATCAACCTTAACATGGAGAATTAGAAGAATTGTGGGTCAACCAAAATGAAACTTTCAGCGAATGATTCGATACTCAATTCAGAATATCAGGGAAGACAGCATTGTTTAGATGTATTTTCATATAATTTTTTTTGTTTGTTTGTTTTGTTTTTGTTTTTTTAGATAATTATTTTTTATTGAAGGGTAGTTGACGCACAGTATTACATTACATTAGTTTCAAGTGTACAACACAGTGATTCAACATTTATATACATAATTCTAGGTTCCAGCTATCACCCTACCAAGCTGTTACAATATCTTGACTATATTCCTTATGCTATACATTACATCCCTGTTACTTATTTATTTTACCATTGGAAGTCTGTCCTTTTTTTTTTGTGAGGGCATCTCTCATATTTATTGATCAAATGGTTGTTAACGACAATAAAATTCTGTATAGGGGAGTCAATGCTCAATGCACAATCATTAATCCACCTCAAGCCTAATTTTCGTCAGTCTCCAATCTTCTGAGGCATAACAAACAAGTTCTTACATGGAGAACAAATTCTTACATAATGAATAAGTTACATAGTGAACAGTACAAGGGCAGTCATCACAGAAACTTTTGGTTTTGCTCATGCATTATGAACTATAAACAGTCAGTTCAAATATGAATACTCATTTGGTTTTTATACTTGATTTATATGTGGATACCACATTTCTCTCTTTATTATTATTATTTTTAATAAAATGCTGAAGTGGTAGGTAGATACAAGATAAAGGTAGAAAACATAGTTTAGTGTTGTAAGAGAGCAAATGTAGATGATCAGGTGTGTGCCTGTAGACTATGTGTTAATCCAAGCTAGACAAGGGCAATAAAACATCCACGTATGCAGAAGATTTCTCTCAGAACGGGGGGGTGAGGTTATTTTCATATAATTTTTAAAAAGTATGTGCATGTCATTTCTGCTCCAGAATTTTCATTCAGTAAATTTTATATCACATTCCAGACCATATTCTTCCTATTGGCAAAACTATGAATAAATAAACTGAGTGCACAGAGAATTGTACACAACTTCTGGTATTTTAGATGTGCCCCAAATTGCACATATTTGCCTATTTGTCAGTCCAAATTTGGTCATAAAGAATGGTCACTGGGAGGTGTCCTGGGTGTTTTCTCTCATGCCCATCCCAACAACAAGCTTACTCCAGGGCTAATGAAAAAGTACTTCTCAGAGAGGCACCAACTTGAAGATGTTTTTACACTGTTAGCTAACTTAAAGACCTTCTTGAATACTTAATAGGGTTCCCATAGAGATGCCAATCCCTACCCCGGACTTACAGGGGAATCAGTATCTGAATTTTTACAAGGAACCAGGGAATTCATATAAACATTAAAGTTGAAGAAGCACTATAGCCTATGGTCTCTAAAGATATCCACTAGGCTAGGCAATACTTATGGAACTTTAAGGTGGTAAGTTTGAGGTGGGGCCTGTAATTCTGCACTTATAACAAGATCCAAAGTGATGCCAATGTTGCTGCTCCACAGACCACATTTGAGTAGTAATGAGCTGGTCTTTGATTTTCTGTGATTCTGTGATGAGAATAGATTGCAAAAACCTAAATATACACATATTTAGCTAAGTTTCTCCCTGGTTTGACTTATAATGCATCTGATATGAATGTGTGCTAGCTAGTGTATTTTGAGTGTTACCTAGAAGAATCTGTGTGTCCATTACAGAAATAAATTACTTTGTAAGGTACTTTATGCATTTTGAAACAAAGTTCAAGATATTATCTCATTTTATCCCAGAATGCCTTCCTTAATTCTCTTTGTATAGAACTGCTGGGGTTGGTGTGGGCCCTGAAGTTGTGGCAATAGGAGGACAGATTTATTTGGTCTTAGACCCAAACCCAAAACACCAGAGCTAGAATGTTGAGCTGCTGACCAATAGGATGGCTCTTTTTCCCTGGAACAAGGGGCCTCTCAGAGTACTCTGGGTGGAGAGACTGCTCAAAATAAGAACTGGCCTTTTAAGAAGTAAATGGAACTATCAGAAAAATCCATGTGTTGTGTGGTTCAGTCTTGCGATAGCATAGCTTAATATTTCTGTTCTTTTGTTCTCAGTAGAGACAGAAGAGGGAGAAGGACACTGATTTGGTAACATGCTATAAGACCTCTTCCATTTAGTTTAGGATGGTCTGATCAGTTATTACTTATAACTCTTATCTGCTTTTTCACTTCTTAGCTATATTTCCCTAGTCAAATGCAAACAATAATTAAGTGTAAAACCCTACCTCAGAAGTAGGGTTCAAGATGGCAGCACAGAAAGATCCTGAGCTCATCTTCTCCCATGAACACAACAAATCTACAGCTACATATGAAACAATTCCCTCTGGAAAAGACCTGAAAGGCATTTGAACAGCACCTCCACAACAAAGGAATAAAAGGACCATATCAAGACAGGCAGGAGAGGTGGAAATGCAGCCTAACAAGAAACCCCACTCTGGCTGTAGTGACCCACAGGTAGGAGAGATCAAAATATGGAACTTGTCCCTGAGGATCAATGGTTTATGCCCCATATCAGGCATGCCAACCCTTGGGAACTTCACAGGGAGAGCCAATTCCCCAAAGCTTCTGACCTTGAAAACCAACAGGGCTTACTTCCAGAAGATCTGCAGGGGTATAGAGAATGGAAAATCCACTTGCAGAGGGCTTGTGCATAGACCCGCTTTCCCCAGGCCCAGCACAAAAGCAACAGTCTGAAAGGCACCTAGACCATATGTGGAGGGGACCCATTTGTGTTAATCTTAAAGCATCTGCTGGAAAGGCAGGAATTAGTTTGGACTCTTTCCATGGGTGGAGGCACTGGTGAGCACCATTTTTACATTCTCCTGCTTTGTTGTTGCAGGCACTGGTGGACAACATTTTTTCATCACCAAGCCCCACAGCCTGCTAGCTCTGATGAGAGTAAGAGGCCTATGCATGCTGCAGTGGCAGCCTGTCTTCCCCAGCCAGGCTGACCAAGAGCCCCATCCCCATGTGCCACAGCTGCCACATGCCTCACACAAGGGATGCACCTTGAGCACCTGACTCTGGTGGCCAAGGGGGATTGTGTTTCTGGCCTCCATGGGTCTGAAACAATTGGAGACACAATCCTTGGAAAATATTTACCCCCAAGGCTCTGCACAAACAGCAGACTGTAACAGACTCTAGTCTCATATAAGATAAGCTTATTTTCTCATACTGAAGCTTCAGACTGAAGGCTATACAGGCTATAAAGTCATCCCCAGGGAACACAGGAAGGGAGACATTATATTAGCACCCTTATTTGGCCTCACCACAGCTCCCTGATACCTTACAGAAAGCTTATACACATGTCTAAAGCCATGATTTTTGCAACTCTTGCCCAGGAACACCTCCAGATCTCCTGGTCTGGAAGTCAGCATGTTTCCAATCATGGACCCACAAGACTGTATATATATATTTACATACCTTAAAAGCTGCTTCCTGAGCATATTACTTACAATTAGCCTGAAATTATGCACCGTCTAAATCCATCCTTATGGAACACTGATAGGTCTTGGCACACCCTCAACAACTGGAATCTTTCAAGAACAAATCAGGCTACTAAGATAATGACAAAGGCCTGAGAAACAACCAAAAGCTAGGGAAAAGTTGAACAGTAATGTTCATCTCCTGTACAGGCCATGAATTTGAGACTAGGAGAGAGAGCTATTTTATCTACTATGTAGAAACAAATGAAGAGAGTCAAGCAAAATGAGGAGACACAGGAATATGTTCCAAAAAAGAATAAGACAAAATCTCCAAAAAAGACCTTAATGAAATGGAGATAAGTAATCTTCATGATAAAGAGTTCAAAGTAATGGTCATAAATATGCTCACCAAGTTTGGGAAAAGAGTTAATGGACGTAGTGAGAACTTCAACAAAGAAATAGAAAACATAAAGTACCAAACAGGCATCGTTGAGTTGGAGAGTACAATAGCTGAACTGAAAAATACACTAGAGAGTTTCAGCAGTAGACTAGAAGAATTAGAAGAACAGAGCAGCCACCTGGAAGACAGGGTAGAGGGAATCACCCAATTAGAGCAGCAAAAAGACAAAAGAATGAAAAAAAGTGTAGATTGCTTAAGGGACTTGTGGGACACATCAAATGGAATAACATTTGAATTATAGGGACCCCAAGAAGGGGAAGTGAGAGAGAAAGGGGCGGAAACTTACTAGAAGAAATAAAGTCTGAAAACTTCCCTAACTTAGGGAAGGAAACAGACATCCAGCTCCAGGAGCACAGAGTTCCAAATAAGATGAACCCAAAGAGATCCACATGAAGACACATTATTATTAAAATGTCAAAACTTAAAGAGAGAATGCTAAAAGCAGTAAGAGAGAAACAAATTGATATATACGAGGGATCTCACATAAGACTATCAGCTGATTTTTCAGCAGAAACTTTGCAGGTTACAAGGGAATAGTATTATACATTCAAAGAGCTGAAAGGAAAAAACTTCCAACTGAGAATACTCTACCTGAAAAGGCTATCATTTAGAATTAAAGGAAAGAGAAAGTTTTTTAGACAAGCAAAACCTAAAGGAATTTATCACCACTAAATTGGCCTTACAAGAAATGTTAAAGGGATTTTGTTAAGCTGAAAAGAAAAAGCACTCCTAGTTGAAGTAACCCCTTATGGAGAAACTGAAGGTTCTTATGGCCAGGATTCCCACCTGGACCTGATTGGCTAGCTCACTACACACATGTGGGCAATTGTTATTGACTCTATATAAAGAGCTCTGCCCAGTGCTCTGGGCGACATGGTGGCATGAGAGCAGAGACTAGAGTGGTAGCAGAACCGAGGACAGACTGAGACCGCTGAGGGGGCAGAGAGGCCCAGAGGCAGAGACTGGTTTGCTGCATGCAGACTCTCTCTGAGTGGATGGGATTCTAGTGACTGACCTGCCACCATGGGAATAAAGTTGGGTATAATCCTTTCACCCCAAGAATGTTCCATTGTCATTTTTTCAGTCTCACTGAATCCGTAGTGAACTTTCTGGGGCTGAAACTCATTGGCAAGACAGTAGCCAAAGTGCCTTTGGATATTGTTGGCTCAGAACAACCACTGATCTTTAGCAAATAGCTCAACCAAAGGTTTATTTCATAAGTATTCAGAGAATTATATGACCGTGAAGTCAGTAGACACTTTGAAGAGCAAGACTTTTAATGCAAAGATATCACAGATTTCATCATGATTAGAAGCAAACATTATTGAATACTTATTGACTGAGTCCTTATAAAGAAGTTAGTCAAAGGAAGAACTGATGATAGGTCCCATTAGTTAAAAAGGCTAATCAGAAGAGCTAAATATTGACTCAATCATTCTGCAAGTATTTATTGAGCACTACAATGCAATGCAGATAAAGTAGAAAACAAGCTTGTCATGGTTTCTTTGCCTTCAGGAAGCTGAAATTTTAGTGGGGGAGACAGGAGGAACAAGAAAAAATAGATGAATAGGCTAATTACAGAAGACAATTGCTGCTAAAAAGTAAATTGAAAGATGCTGTTTTGATAGACAGCAATTAAGGGCACCTGGTTTAAAGTCATGAGGGGTGGCTTCTGGAGGTGGTGACTTCTAATCTGAGAACTGAAACATGAGAATGTGAGACAGATGAAGAGCTTGCAGAAAAGCCTTCTCGTCAGCAGGATTATGTTGAAAGGGCTTGAAGTGGTGAAGAGCATGGCATGCTCTAGAAACAGACAAAATGTGTGACATTACATTGTTCAGCATCATTACATCTTATTTAAGCAGCCACTTCATGGAATTGGGGGAAGGGGTCTGTGGCAGGTATTTCAATGGTTATTTAGTGTTGACCTTCTCTTAAGGATCATGAAGACCCCCATTTATTACAGGCCCCTTCTCCTGACTGGACTCAAAACCCCTCAAGGCTTTGAGTGCTCCCTTAACACCCCAAGTGGGGCAAATTGTCTTTCCTGTGCCCTGAGAAGTGTCATGCCTTAGGGCATGGGGTGTGTCTGCACCTTGACACACGTTTTAGCAATGTAAAACAGACATTGTTCGGTTTGGCTGCAATGTTGACTACACACACTTGACGAACCCCAACACTGAAACAGGAACTAAAGAGATTAAAGCATGTGAGTCAGAGGGTTGAGGAAAGCCACTATCGCCATTGAGGCTCAGGGAAGATGATGTCTAGGGAGGGCACGTCTCCACAGCGAACTTTTTCCCCCTTCTCCACAACTCATTCCACTGTCCAAGGGATTAGTTCCTCATTACATCTTACCTGGACTATTGGAGCGTTCCTTGAGATGGTGTCCCTGCCTATAGTCTCTTCTCCCTCTGATCTGATCCATTCTGCATACTAGCTGCTCTGTAGTCTGATGATTTGTGTATATTTCTTGTTTTCATTACTATATTATAAGCTGCTAGAGGAACAGGAATAATGTCTTAATAACCATTCTCCCACAGTAAAAGCTGACTCTTTATTGATTCCATAAAAGCATATCAGTAAAGATCTCTATCTAAACATTGTTTACCTTCTACTGAAGAACTGCACAATTCACAGGCTAAAAAAATTCTCAGAAATACTTGCAAGATCAAAACCTCTCTGCAAAGACCCAATACTTCAGATGAGTTGGGATGAAATTCTGAATTCATTAACAAGTTCTTGGACCTGCAGAGTTGAAAGTAATTCATTAGCACTTGAAGTATGTAAGCTTCAATCTAGATGGGAATATCCAAAAGGAAGCAAATGGCTATAAACAGATAACCAAATATATCTGGTGATGATCTAGGCTCTCTACCAAATTTTATTTAGGTATTATTGTTTTAAAATTTTCATAATGGAGGATTTCAAAACACATACAAAAGTGAAGATAATAGTATTATGATCTCCCAAGTACCCATTACTCAGTTTCAACAATTATCAGCTCATGGCTAATCTTGTATCATCAATATCCCCACCCACTGCCTCTTTCCCCTATTATCTTGAATCAAAACCTAGACATCATGTCATTTCATCTGCAAATATTTCAGTATGATTTTCTAAAAGATAAGAATTTCTAAAGGATAAGAATTTTTAAGAAACTATAACCACAATTATCACACTTTAAAACTTGCACACCTGAAAAATTAACAATAATTCTTTAATATCAAACATCTAAAAACACTCAAATGTCAAATTGTATAACAAATATATTTGTTTGTTTCTTTGAATTGTTATCAAAATAAGATCCATATATTATGATTGCTTGGTATGTTTTCTAAGTCTCTTTAGTGTATTGGATTCTCCTTCCAATTCCTTTCGTTCTTTGCAATTTATCTATTGAAGGAGCTGATTTGTTTATTCTTTGGAGTTTCCCAGAGTCTGGGTTTTAATTCCATCCTCGTGGTCTAGTTTAA
The DNA here is from genome assembly GCF_030020395.1 of Manis pentadactyla. Lineage (NCBI taxonomy): Eukaryota > Metazoa > Chordata > Mammalia > Pholidota > Manidae > Manis > Manis pentadactyla. The sequence goes on along the minus strand of NC_080038.1, from coordinate 114,756,129 downwards.
CTTGTAACTCTGTTCTCTGTATTTTCTGTAAGTGGTTAGTTAGAGGTAGAAGCTTATCAGATTTAAGTGTTTTGTTTTGTTTTGTCAAGAATGCTTCATATCATGCAAAAAGTGCACAAATTACACATGTACAGCCAGTGAATTTTCACAATGTAAACACAGCTAGGTAATCACCACCCAAATTAAGGCATAAAACTTTACTAGAGCCTCAAGTCTCCCTCCTGCTCTTTCCCAGTCATTATCCAGCTCCAAATTTAATCATTAATTTATCTTCCACCATTTTGGATTACATTTGCAAACCTTTGAACCTTATATAAATAGAATCATAGAATAGATATTCTTTTCTGTTTAGCTCCTCTGATATAATATTGTGTTTGTGAGGTTCATACACATCATGGTTTTGTGTAGCAGAGTTTATGACCTTTCATTGCCAAAGAGTTTTCCATTGTATAAAAACACCATGAATTTTTTATCCATTCTACTGTTATTAGATATTTGGGTTGTTTATAATTCTGGGCTATTGAAAAAGCAAGTATGAATATATTTCTACATGTGTTTAGTTGCACCTATGTATGAATTTTTATTGGGTAAATACCTAAAGGTAAAATTGATGGATCATAATGTATGCATTATGCTCAAGCTTAGTAAATACTTAGTAAATCAGTTTTTCAAGCGTTCTCCCAATTTATACTATATTGCTTCAGAATATACAGAACAAAAATCTCAAAGAACTGAAAGAAATATAGGGAGCTGCACTCATAATGGGAGACAGTTTACTCAATAAACAATAAAACAAGTAGACAAAATAGTGTAAGAATATAAAAGACATGAACAATCAGTTTAAATTTCTAAAAGTATCAGCAAATATAACTCACAAAACAAAGCTCACTGAGGTCCTTAATAAATTTTAGGAGTGGAAAGGAGCCCTGACACCAAAAATTTGAGAAACACTGCCCTAGAGATTACAACACACATTCTTGGTTTCATATAGTTTAATATAAATTAGTAGTTTTACCCTTTCCTTGAACACATTATGACCTGATAGTAGTTTAAATTCACTGGTCCCCTTCAGTCTCTTGTCTTACCATAATGCATCTTAAGTCTGCGCTTGTTTTTAACCACAGAAGACTTCATTATTTGTTTTATGTGTACTTGATATTAAATCATATTTACCAAGATATAAATCTTTCCATCTTTTTCTGAATTTATTTGTTTTGGTAAAGGATGACTTTTCCAATATCTGATTGAATGCTGGAAATTTTGTTTGAGAGATTATTGGACATTTTACATGAAAAATTCCTTGGACATTGCATACAAAAAGTTGTAGAGACTCTGAATGATATTATTTTCCTGCAGAGTGAGTTTACCCTAACGACTGGTGCACAGGCTGTTTAAGAACAGATCATTTTGATCCCATCAGAGACTGAGCTTGGTTGCAGGATATTTTTTTGACTCTCAGTCTATCTCTATTTTGCCTCAGGTCTAGAGTGTAGCACTGTATGAATTTCAACTGAGAGCAGCTGTGTTTATTAGGATCTCTCCTGCTTTGTGGGAATGCAGAACTAAGAAATTGCTTGAAAAGTTGGCTGCACTCTTCAGCAGCTTTCTGCTTAGCTTCTTTCCTAGCCTGCTGTTCTGCACACATGATGCATTCAGCAGCTCCCCATGATGGAGAAGTGCAGAATGTCAGGTTCACTTTTCTTTGCCTTTCTTCTGTCTGGGAGGTTAGTCCTTAAAGTCCTGGTTCCCTTGATAGCTCCAAACTCTATTTTTTTCTTCTGGTCCTGAAGTTTGCCAAAAGCTCTGTTGAATTCTCTTAGCCAAAGCACTCTGTCTTGTCAGTCTCCCCACCCTATACCAAGAATAGGCAAATACCCTAAAGGGAAGAGCCACTTGTAGAGTGTTGTTCCATCTTCCTGTGCTTTACTTTTCTGAAGTGTTGGCCCCTCAAGTTTCAATTGTCTTGGCACCTCTCAGATACCCTCAAATAACTTTTTAATATGTCTTTTCTAGCTGTCTCTAGTGGGAGCAGCGATCTGTAACAACCAGGCAGATGGAAGTCAGCAGTGGCGGTGCCCGTGGCTCCCGCGGGGACAGAAAGCCATGTCATTGGTTTGAGCAGCAACAGGAGGCAGTGCCCTTATTGTAGATGTCAGTGCCTTCCAAAGGGGACAGTGCAGACTTGCTATAGACATGAATGGATTCTGGGACTGGAAGCAGTGCCTCTGTCAGGCGTCAGCATTTCTGACCCTTTGCTGAACATCCACAGTATAGCTGTAACTTTTCGGCCTTGGTGGTAACTGGACACCTGGTCAGGGAGCATTAGAGCAGGCAGGAAGGGTGGGGGAAGGGGAATCATGAACAGTATAAGGTGGCTACAGTAGAGCACATGGGAAAACTCCCTGTGTATTAATTCTCAGAAATACTGGGAAAATGTCTGAGGAGGGTTGTGGGCTGGCCTTTCTACAGAATGGGCAGAGGCAGGGCCATGCTCTGTGACTATCATTACCCCTAGGCTAGAGTAGCTTGGAGAATACAGGGCTCAGAACAATGATGTTGGTGATGGTAATGTAAGAGGGACTATAGTTTTTCACATACATCAACAAAATACAGAGAACTGCCATTTTTGTTAATGTTCACTACTCACTTAACTTCCAGGTCTCAAATGAAGCAGGTAAGTGTATCAGATATCACATCAAATAAATATGATTATTAAAAAGAAGTGCATCAGGAACTTGGACAAACTCCAAGTCCCAACAGCCTTGGGAATGTTAAATCATGTGTGTAACACCTTGTTAACCATCTTCAGAAACAGGTTATAAGCCACATAAGAATACCAGTCTTATTTTAATAACATGGCTTAGTTTGGGACCTAAATTGTGTTACTCTGCTTATTTAGCTATCTTTCTAACTCTGGGCTTCTGTATGGAACAATAGGTAAGTGATAACTTGCTGTTGCCCAAATTCAATTCTACCCTCAAGAATGAATAAAGTATAAAACAAACTTCATAAGCTGTAAAAGCATTTCTCAAAAATGAGTTCTAGGGTAGTAATTTGAACAGTCCAATTCTCTACTGTATAAGAAAGTCTTTTTTATTTATTGCTAAAAACTCAAGCAAATTGATTTGTTATAATTCATATTTTTTCAAAGATCACATTCCTTCAATAATTTACTCACTAAATGTTTATTGGATATTTACTTTGTGCCAGATAGTAATCAAATAAGCAGACAAACAGATTTAAAATTGCAAATGTAATAAATAAGTCCTGGAGAAAGAGCTACATAGCACTACGAAAACATATCCTTGGGCCTGCAAGTCAAGGATGGCTTTCTAGGGGAAGTCATATTTAAACCAAGAATTGAAGAATGAATTAATTAATTAGGTGAGGGAGGGTGGTACTGACTGAGGCAGAGAGGATAGCATGTACAAATGTCCTGTGGTGAGAAGGAGCATAGCATATTTGAGAACCTGAAAAACAGTCAATATGGCTAGAGCCATACTCATTTTCTTCATTACCTGAAGTCATTCTTTCTCACAAAGTAAAATAGGGTAACGGAAAATTTTAGAATTCATATTTTATTAGAAACTACAGGAATAAAAGCTTTCAATTTAAGAATGAGAGTGCACTATGATCTTTTTCCCATAGTCACTCTTTCTTACCTACTGAATAAATTCAATTTGGTTATTTCCTATTGTCATCACTGTCTACAATCACTTTAATCTTATTTATCCAATCCTTCATCCTGATTGGCTTTATTTCACCTATTTTATTTTGGCCCCATGGCGAATCACTTCAGCAATTCTTTGGTAATCCCTGTAATTTTTTACCCTCTTGAGTTTATCCCATTCTTCGTCACTGACTCCTAAACCTGAGTAACCACCATTTACTCAAGAATCCCAAGATTGTTGAAGTAAAGGCTGTGTCAACATGGTTTAAGGAAAATTCATGCCCTCTTCAGCTGGGTTCTTAATACCATTTGGCTGTATAACTAATATTTTATTGACACCCTCAGCTGTTCTTTCTTTATATAAGCTTTCTGCTCCTTTTTTCCCCTCTTCTCCTTCTGGGACTCCAATAATGTGTAATTTTTTTTAATGGTATCCTGTCGTCCATATAGTCTTTCTTCACTCTTTTTCATTTTTTTTCTCCTTTGTATGGTTTTGAATGTTGTGTCTTCTAGTTCACTAATTCTTTTTTCTGCTTGGCTGAGTCTGCTGATTAAACAATATCCCTGATTTGAGTGATCCTAACCACTATGTCCTTATCTTAGGCCTCTTTCTTAAGCAATAGCTCCATGTTTTCCGTTATCTAGTAGACATTCCTATCAGGATCAACCACAGACACCACAAACACAAACAAGTAAAATGAGACAAAACTAATTTATTCTCCTTTCTCTCCTTAATCTAAAAGGAGTCTTTCCTCCTATTTTGATCCACTGCATCTTTATATTTTCTCTTTCTCTTTCAATCCCACCCCCAGATAGCCAAAATACTTCTGGCATTTAAACTGTTAGTGCCTCCCATTAGTATATAAGTCTGAGGAGTCTGAGGAGGGCAAGGCATATCTTTTTCTCCACCTTATTTCTAGACTGACAGGTTAATGCTCAATAAATACATGCTGATTACCTGAATAAATGAGTGTATTCACCCATCTAATCTATTCATCTATCTCTTTAGATAGATGAACAAATCACTAGCTGAATGACTGAAGAAATGCATCTGTCCCCTCTTCTACTCCTAAAGCCACCACATTAGTTCTGCCTTATATTGTCTCTTGCCTAAATCATTGGGCCAGTCTTCTGATTTGCTTCTCCACGGAGGTGTGCTCTACAGAGGACACAGATGTGAGATGAATAGTCTTAATGCACAGCTCTGTTTTCTTCCTCTTGTTTAAAAACTTTCAATGTATCTGTATCTCCAAGTAAACTAAAACTCTTTGGCATATGCTCCAGGGAATTCACAATTTGTGAATTTTGCATCATCTATGCTTTCAGCTCCTGGTTCTCAAATCTGACTTCATATAAGAATTGTCTGCAGAGCTGATAAAAATACTGATATTTGGGTCTCACCACAAACCAATTAAATTGGAAACTATGGGTTGGCATTGGCATATTTATTTGTAAAATCTCCCCAGGTGATTATAATGTATAACTGGGACTAGGAACTTCTTTAAGCCAACTGCACTATTTTTTGTTTTCTAAATTTGACCCATGTATTTTGCTTCTCAGCCGTTACTCATACTTTTCTTTGAAAAATACTGTCTGTGTCTGTACTGAACCTTTTTAATGGTATAATTAACACACAATAATATGAAGAAAATTTAAGGGTTCAATTTTATGCATTTTGAAAATTCTACACATCTATAACTACTACTCCAAATAAGAACATTTTCATCACCCCAGATAATTCTTTTGTGCCCCTTTTCCAATTAATTTTCCTCCTTCCCAGAAAGCACTTTTGTATTTCTAACAATATAGATTAGTTTTGTCCATTCATGGACTTCATATAATTGTAACCATAAAGTGTATATTATGTTTTGTCTGTGTTTTTCTCTTAAAATAGAGTCTATCAGATTTGTGTGTGTTATTGTATCTATAGTAATTGGTTCTCTTCTTGATGCCGGGATTCTTGTCTGTGGAGTCAAAGAATGAACTTAGCAAACAGTCAAGGTAGGAGAGCCAGGGAGAGGCTTTTACTGAGAGATACAGTGAGAGGACAGAGCTCCTGGCTCATGCCAGGAGGGGACAAGAGAGCCCCGGGTGGTGTGTTGTCTAGGGGATTTATAGGCAGTTGGGGATTTTGGGGAATTGAGGGCTTAGGGTGTGGACTTGTACCACCTGCCCTGCCCTCAAGGTGGGCTGGGTTGTTGTCTGTTTGCTAGGGCCATTTACAGTGAAGTCATGGGTTATGCAGAGATACCCTTGCAGAACACTCAAACATTCCAGGCCAAGTTGCTCCTGGCCTTTTGACCTTTAACTGATCTCACTGAAGATGTCTATATTCCTAGTCTTGTATCTTTACCCTAGAGAATTAGTGTGACCTTGACTTTGCATAATGCTGAACACAGAGTTTCCATAGGGACTTTACATTGTCACATTGCTTTCTCTGTAAATATCCTGCCTTGTTTTTTCTGGAGGCCCTCACCCTACTCTGACTACACCCACAGTCCCTGTCTCATTATTGCTGAGTAATAGTCTGTTGTACAAACATACCACAGTTTGTTCATTCCTTGACTGATGGACATTGGGCTGTTTTGATATATTCACAATTTGAGGCCCTACCAATCCTTCAGTGCCCAGTTCAAATTCTAATTTTGTCATGAAGCCTTTCCTCATTCCCTGGTTATAAAGATCTCTATTTTCACTGAACTCCCATAGCATTTTGTGCTGTCTGAAGCAGTACAGAGTACGTGAGTCAGAACTGGGTTTAAGATATATCACAAACTAGTTGATCTTAGGTAGCTTATTATGTTTGTTTTCAACTGCTGCAATAACAAATTGCCACCAGTTTAGTGGCTTATAACAACACAAATTTTTTGTGTTACAGTTCTAGAAGACAGAACTGTGACATGAGTGTCACTGGACTAAGATCAATGTGTTGGTGGCATTTTGTTCCTTTCTGTATGAAAGGGTATCTCACCGCAACCCTCCTTACCCCAGAACGACTCAGGAGACATGGGCCCACGCAAGAGATTTTATTATCTGAAAGAGAAAATGGCTGCCCCCAGAGAGAGGGAGCAGCAGCTCGTGGGTGAGGAAGCGCGTTTTTAAGGAGTAGGGGTAGGGTGTGTTCTGCATTGGTGATTGGATCTTAAGGGTGGGGGTCTCAACATGGCAGAATTTGCCTTCACTGTAGGCTTTGGGGAAGAAACTCTTCCCTTTCCTTTCCAGCTTCTATAGGCTGCCCATATTCCTTGGCTTGTGGCCTACTTCCTCCATCTACAAAACTCACAATGGCAACTTAAGTCCTTCTCATATCATATCCCTCTGAACTTTTATTCTGCCTCTCTCTTCCACCTGAAGAACCCTCTTGATTATATTGGGCCCACCCAGAAGATCCAGGATAATCTCCCTATGTTAAGGTAAACTGATTAGCAATCTTAATTCCATCTGTAACTCTTAATACCTCTTTGCCATGTAACATAACATATTCACAGGTGTCAGAGATTGGGATGTGGACATCTTCAGGAGGAAGGCATTATTTTGTCTACCACACTCAAATAACCTCTGTGTTTCAGTCTCTTCATCTAGAAAAATGAGAAAAATGCTACCTACTTCATAGGATTGTAATGATGATTAAATTAAATTAAATGAGTTTATATATCTATCTTGAGTAGCACAGTTTCTAGAAAAACTAGACAGTATCATTTATTCAACAAATATTGAGCTCCTACTTGGTGCTAGGCACTGTTGTTGATGCTGGTGATATAGTAATAAGCAAAACAGACCACATATCTACTTTATGTTGTTTACATTTTAGTTGGAGGAGACAGGTAATAAGCAATCAAACAAGCAAATAAACATAATTTCATAAGGTGTTGGTGTTGTGGAGAAAAATAAAGCAGAGTACAGAAATAGAGAGTGATGGATGTTATTTCTTTCAGGTGGTTGTAGATAGCCTCTCAGGTAAGGTGATATTTCAGCGAAGTCCTAATGGAGGTAAGGGAGTGAGCCACAGAGATATCTGAGGGATGAACATTATAGGCAGAAGAAACAGCAAGTACAAAGATCAAGAAGTGGAGCAAGCCATCCCAGTGGGCTGGATTGGAGTGAGAAAGGTAGGAGATGAGGTCAAAGAGATAGTGGTAACTGTTATTTTTCTACTGTCTGCTCCTTTGCAACTCTTTGTAAGGGGCTGAGGGTGTGGACTGTGTCATATTCAGGGTTGAATGCCTCTCCTCTTAGCACAATGCCCAACACATTGTAACTGTTCAAGGCAACTTTATTATATCAACTGATCTTTCTAGTAATTTCTATATAATATTTAAATAAGTCACCTGATGCCCACATCCATTTATTAACGTAAATTATCTTTAGTAATCCATCATAGAATGAAAATGTTCTCCCATTCTCTTCTACAACCCCTGTCCTCCTTTTTGGCAAATGTCTTTGCATAGGAAAAACTCCCTTGTCTGTCCATTTCTAAATGGCTGGAAATTGTCTGAGGCTGATTGACTGAATACACTTAAATTTCTTGCCAAAGAGTATCTCTGAGTAATGTTAGTTGCTTTAGTTTTTTACTCAAAGGGGCCCTGGTAAGAAGAGAATATTAATCAGTTTGGCTGTCCTCAGGGTTACATGCTCCAGACCTTTGCATTATATCTCTAGTTCTCTTGTTGTCTGAGGTAGCCCAGGAAGCCAGAAACTTTTCAGAAGTCTAGACAGGTTTGGAAGTACTGGAAATTTTGAATTCACATCAACCTTGTTAGGGTTTGTCTGTAGCTAAGGTTGCCAGATAACAGGATTCCCAGTTAAATTTGAGTTTCATAGAAACAAAGAATAATTTTTAGAATAAGTATATTTCAAATATTGCAACAAATACATTTATACTAAATTCCAGTCTATCTGGAATGTAAACTGAAATTTATCTGCTTATCAAAAATTCTAATTTAACTGGGTATTCTGCATTTTTGTTTGCTAAATCAGGCAAACCTATCTGTAACCTAAAGTCCTGAGATGCCTCCTTAATCCATCAGTCAGTACTTAAGAACCAATCTTGCAAAGAGTTGTCAATACTGGCTGTTTCCATTTCTTCTAGTCCCATCCTCATATAAACCAACTCTAATCAGGCTTCTGTTTTCCCCAATGAATTGAAATTATTCTTTTCAATATTCCCAATGACTTCTGCAGTCTAAATCCAAGAGCTGTTTCTCAGCGTTTATTTTACTTGACCATCAGCAACATTTGATCACTTGATTGCTCCCTCCTCTTTGGTTTCCAGGACTCCTCCCCTTTCTGGTATTATTTCTACATAATAAGTTGTTCCTAATTCATTCTCTTTATTGGTTCCTCATCTACCTTACCTCTTAACATTAAAGGGATACCATACCTCTCAATAATTCCAGTAGTTCAGTCCTCATATCTCTTATCTACTGTTGTAACTCTCCTGGTGATCTAATCCTGTATCAATGCTTTAAATCTCATTTGTCTGTTGACAGCTCCTAAATTATCTCTATCCCAGACATCTCCACATAACTCCAAATTTAAATATCCAATAGCTTACTCAAGACCTCCACTTAGATGTATGATACATATCTCAAAGTCAGCACATCAAAAACTGAATTCTTGATCTTCCACGGCCCCAAATCCTTTAGTCTAGCTCCTCCCATGGTTTTTCCCATCTCAATTAATGGCAGCTCTGTCTTTCTAGGCATTAAGCTTTGACTCATTTCTTTCACTCACATTCCACATCTAATCCATTAGAAATGTTGACTCCTCTCTTAAAATATATCCCGAATCTGACTATTTCTCACTGCCTCTACTGCTACCTTTCTTCTCTATCATCTCTTGGCTGAATCACTGTAATAGCCTTTTAACTGGTCTATCAGCTATAATCTGTTCTCCACACAGCTTCCAGAGTGATCTTTTAAAAATATTAAATCAGACCACATCACTTCTCACAAACCTTTAGTAACTCCCTATCTCACTTACAGTCAAAGTCTTTACAATGGTCTACAGTGCCTTACATGGCTTCTCCCCACATCCAATTTCACTACTTCTTTGATTGCATCTCCTCTACTCCCTTCCTTGCTCACTTTGCCTCAGCCATACTGGCTTCTATGCTGTTCTCTGAATATCCAAGGAACAGTTTGGGTTTAGGAACTTTGCACTTGCTGTTCTTTCTGCTTGGAACACTGAAATTTTCCTGGCTTTTCTATCTTTTAAATTTTCATCACTTCTTGGTTTTCCCTCACCTTCTCCCTTGCTCTATTTCTCTCCTTAGTGCTTATTACATTCTAGTGACTGATATAATTTACTCATTTTGTTCTATGGCAGTCTTCCCCCACCTAGAATATAAGCTCCAAGGGGGCCAAGGATTGTTGTCTGTATTATTAACTATGCTGTACCTTCAATGCCTAGAACAGTGCCTTACATATAAAGCACTAAATAAATATTTGTTGAAGGAATGAAGGAATTAATTCCCTGGGCTTTGAATACATTCAGAAGAAATGTATTGCAACATTAGTCTGAAACCATCAAGGTAGTGAAGTGGCTCAAAACTACCTTGGCATTTAGAGGAAACAGAGATGGCTCAGAGCTGGGATAAGACTACTTCTCAAGGATATTTCCTTGTAACTTACCACCTATTGATCTAAGAATGGGACTCTGTGACTCCAGATGAAAGACCTATAGGTTAAAAGCCAGAGGAAAGCAGTTGTTATCTTCTTCATTTAATAAACATTTATTGCACTTCCCATGTACCTTGCACCGAGTTAGGTGCTTGGGATCCAATCATAACCTAGATTGAAGTAATTCTCATTCCTGATGAAATTCTAGTTTGGGGAAAAGGCATATAGATTTTTACATTAAGCTATGAGAAACACTGCAAAAAGAGAGATTGTAGGCTAGTAGGGAAGTATATTATAAGTCACCTAACGTAAACTTGGAGAATTAGGGAAAGCTTCCTAGAAAAGATGACATCTAAGCTTATACCTGAAGATACAAATTAGGTCAAAGGGGAGGGCAGGAGGGGAGTAAGCATAGTATGAGCCAAAACCTTGAGGTATGAGAGCACTGTGTTTGGCTGGACCACAGAATTGTAATGGGAGGCATGCAAGAGAAGATTCTGGAGATGTTAGAAGGGGTTAAATTATGAAGGCCCTTGCATGCCATGTAAAGGAATTTGAACTTCACTTTTGAGCATAATGGAAAGTCATTGAAGATTGTTTACTTTTGTTTTGTTTTGAAATGTAGGCAAGTGACTTTATGAGTTAGGAGTCTGTTAAAATGGTTTATATGAATGTTCCAGGAGGACAAGTTGGAGCAATTACAAGGTATTGAGGGTATCAGTCATGATGTTGGGAGAGTATCTATGAATTGACTACTGGGTGGCTAGACTCCACAATATCTAATACCCAAATCAGAAATTCCACAATCATATGACAAGGGCTTTTTGCAGAGACATGTTGCTAAAAAAAGAGGGGAACATGCTTCAAAGTAGAGGGGCATATGGAGGAGCCCAGACATCTGTGGATGTCTGTGTTTGTATGTGTGTTTAGTTGCCTTAGCTCTTGTAGCAAAATAGCTATATTAAGTCTCTATTGCCTGGAGGAAGCAAATTATCCCCTCCTTGGCCTTGATTAACTTTGGGCTTATACCTAGGCCTTTCCCAATTTTTCCTTAATACTAAGGCATGGTAAAGATATGCCAATGTTCCTTGAGAAGCAGGACCACCTTTGGGGTGTTTTATGGATATTTTTCATAAAAACTATTTGTCAGCTACTATCTAAAAGTGGTTCTTGATAGAAATGGCTACACAGATACACTCTAATGAGTTTTGACATGATGTGAAAATTGTTGCCTTGTGTTCAAGCCTTATTAAAATGGAAGTCTGTTGTTACAATGTGCAGAACTGGTGTTCTCAGTTATTTACAGATTTCCTTCCCATTTAAGTAAAGCAAGTATTTGATGTTTATTTTTTGCCAACAGCAATATCCTGGAGATAAAATTATGCAAATATGGAAATGTAGTGATTTTCAAAGAAGTTATCTTTATAGGTTGACTGTGAGGCAAAGAATGTCTGTTTTTATCTTCCTAAGGGATGCAACATAAAACCTCAATACAATTTGAGGTATTATATGGAAAAGATGTAGAGAGGCTTGTGTATCACCCAGGATTCCAGCAAGAAATGGGATATACACTCAATTTGATTCTGAATAAAATTAATGAAAGAATATTTACAGAGGTGTAAGCAGGATTAAGGAAACCAAGGAGGAATGGTGAGGTATCCAGAGACTAGCAACAGTAGAAAACTCTCACCCTTAGGCCAAGGAGAGCTGGGATCTGTAGAATGGGATAAGGAGCACAAGGCAGAAGCTGGAGTCACGAAGGAACATGGCTACTGCTCGTGTAGCCTCACTGGGCAGAGAAGGCAGTAATGGATTTGGCATATTGATGCAGGAGACTTACCAATACATCTGTAAATCAGTTCTCTGGGAAAGTAGTTTTTCATACTCTAAGAAGCCTGTGTGAGTTACCATTCTAGTCAGGTTTAACTGGTGATTTGGAAGTCCACAACCTTATCCTTCTTACTCTTTTGAGTGTAGGAATCTTGTAGCTCACTCTGTTTTGCTGCTGAGTGTGGTAACTCTGATGGCTCCTTGGTTAGGTCTCCCAGGAAGCGTGGCCACCCTACACTTGTTATCAAAAACCAGACTACCCAAGCCAAGTCAAGCAATAGTGTTTCTTTACTGAGATATAAAACCCTCAGGTTTTTACATATCTCACAGCAGCTCTTCTTTTTCCTTCAACAGAAAATAGTTAAGAATGGTAGAAATAGCAGTAAATTGGGATTGGGTAGCCAGTCCTACTTCTGACTGATTGAATGACCTTAAACTGACTGAATGACCTTAAAACAAATCATTTTCTTTCTGTGGCTAGGTTTCCTCTTCTGCAAAATAAAAGGTTAGAACTAGTGATTTTAAAAGTCTCTTAGGTCTCTAACATTTTTGGCTTTGAGAAGACTAATTCCCAACATCCACGGTACTTCAGTACTTTTCTTACAGCCCAAACTGTCCTTTACTTTCTAGAGAGAATTTTTTTTTAAAAGGGATGGGAGGAAGAGGACCTTTATAACTTCTCCTTTCTTTTCCCTAAATCATCAGTTAAACATTTTGATAAGTCAGCATTTATGAAGAAATGTAAAAATTGTAAAGATAGTCAATACTGGTGCTATACACAGAGGTATTAGCAAAGGGCCAACTTTATCAGGGTTTTTTAAACTGACTACTTATTTTACAGGAATTTTGATTTGAGATTTTTGTAAACATGGGAATGGCCTCATCCTATAGGACCAGACATCATGAATTTTTTATTGAAAATGGGTTCCACTTGTGCTTTTATAAGTTTATTGTTCTTCTGTCAGCTGGATTTATATAATAATGCTTGTTGAAAAGTGCATTAAGAATTGAGCAGTGATTTGGAATAGTTGAATGGTTATTATGTAAATAAGGTTTACACTAACTTTTGTACTTCTAGAGGATAAAACCAGGACCAGGAGTGGAAGAGCAATGATGTGAGCACACTGGACATTGCCGTATAGACTTATAGTTGCCATTAAGGATAACACATCTCTAGCATAAGCTCCCGTAAGTTTAAATAATTAACCAATGGGTCATACTCCAAGTGCTCTCTGCTAATATTATGTCACCACCCTCAGACCAAAAGGTGTAGACTGAGAGAGTGTGACTCAATCATTTCATAACTAAGAAGTACCTAATATGATCCTAATTAATCACCTCTAAACTAGGACTTCATCTTGCCTTTTTCTCCTTGCATGACAATTAAAAAGTCACATAGAGAAAATATTTACATGGATATTTTGGTGAGCATGCAAAATAAATGATGTCATTGATAACATAGAATCTTTTTCCTCCAGGCAGCTTCGAAGTATAGGAAATATCCTATTTGTTTACATGCATTAAAGTTCAAGGGAAGATCTTCATGTACGAAAAATATTTTTTTTCTGTGCCCTCTTAAAAGAAAAACTAACAAATCCCTTCTACAGTCTTTCTTTTCTTTCTTTCTTTTTTTAAAAATACTGCCTCTTAACTAAAGAAAAACTAAAGGAACTGTCATTCACTGAATGCCAACTCTGTAAAAATGTAGTAGTAGGAGCTGCCCATCTTATCATCTTAACAATCCTCTAATATTAATATATTCTTATTTTACTGGTGAAGAAACTCAGGGTTACAGCAAGGACTAATTTGCCTAAGATTACATAGCTGGTAATTGGTATGTGAATCCAATGTTTCTGTTCATTTGCCTTTCTGTTATCAATTTGAAGTTTCCTGAGACCACATTCAATTGCTTCATAAAATCTTTTCCCAGGTTATTTTCCATTTTAACACTAAGGTGTTTTGATTTTTCACGTCCCAGGCCCTATGTCCTTTGAATAGATTTGATTTTTCACTTCCCAGGCCCTATGTCCTTTGAATAGATATCAATCTTTAGCAGTGCCATTGGTAGCAAGCTCAAGATTATACATTAGGGAGTTTCTGCTACCCAAGAAGCCTATAGAAAGCAACCAGGAAATCTGAGTTCTGATTCTTGGAAGTTGATAATTATAACGCTAGAGCTGAGTTCAAATGAGAACAAGAAGGCAGTGCTACTTAGAACTTTGGAAGATACGTACAAGTTAAATATGTATGCACAAGGGAGTTCAGGACAATGCTGTTTATGACAGCAAAATTTTGAAAACAGCTTACATTCTGGTACATCAATATGGGGATGAATTCAATCATTAAAACTGATAAAATAGACCCACATTTGTTGACATGTTTAGATATTAACTGCATGTTAAATTTTGTATAATGGGAAATCTTAACATTATCAAATAAAATCCTGTATTTAAAAGTACATGTATCTCAAATAGGTTAAGTGTATTTCAGAAATACAGAGGTGGTTTGACATTTTCAAATCAATGAATGTCATTCATATTAACAGAGTCAAGAAGGAATTTGTATTTTATCTCACTAGATGCAGAAAAACATATTTGATAACATCCATTCAAGCTTTTAAAAATAAAACTTGTTGCCAGCTAGAAAGAGAATTGTCTAGTCTGATAAAGAGTATATATCAAAATCCCACAGAAAACATGTTTAATGATAAAATGTTGAAAGGATGCTGGCAAGGATGCAGAGAAAGGGGAGCCCTCCTACACTGTTGGTGGGAATGTATATTAATTCAACCATTGTGGAAAGCAATATGATATTTCTCAAAAAAACAAAAATAGAAATACCATTTAACCTAGTAATTCCACTTCTAGGAATTTACCCAAAGAAAACAAATTCTCAGATTCAAAAAGACATATGCACCCCTATGTTTATTGCTGCACTATTTACAATAGCCAAGATACGGAAGCAACCTATGTGTCCATCAGTAGATGAATGGATAAAGAAGAAGTGTACATATATACAATGGAATATTATTCATCCATGAGAAGAAAACAAATCCTACCTTTTGCAACAACATGGATGGAGATAGAGGGTATTATGCTCAGTGAACTAAGCCAGGCAGAGAAAGACAAGTACCATATGATTTCCCTCATTTGTGGAGTATAACAACAAAGCAAAACTGAAGGAACAAAACAGCAGCAGACTCACAGACTCCAAGAAGGGACTAGAAGTTACCAAAGGGAAGGGGTAGGGGAGGGTGGATGGGGAGGGAGAGAGAAAGGGATTTAGGGGCATTATGATTAGCACACTTAATGTAGAGGGGTCATTGGGAAGGCACTATAGCATGGAGAAGACAAGTAGTGACTCTATAGCATCTTACTACACCTATGGACAGTGATTGCAATGGGGTGTGGGGGGGCTTGATAATATGGGTGAATGTTGAAACCACAATGTTGCTCATGTTAAAGCTTCATAAGATTGCACATCAATGATTCTTTAATAATAAAACAATGTTGAAAGGCCCTCCACCCAGTACACACCAAGATGGGGATGAGAAAATGATGCCCATTTATCATTGTACCAGATGGAACAAGACAGGAAAATAAAATGGTGGAAGGATTAGAAAGGAAGAAATAAAACTGTCATTATTCACAAATGAGATTGCATGTATATAAAATCCAAAAGATATATAAGCAAGCCATTTCAATAAATAAGTGAATTATTAAGGTTATTGACTACAAGATCAAATATACAATTGTATTTATATACCAGAAGCAATCATAGAAAATGAAAATTTAGGGGTGGAGCCAAGATGGCAGTATGACTAGAGCAATGGAAATCTCCTCCCCAAAACATATATATTGTTGAACATACAACAAATACAACTATTCCTGAAAGAGAGACCAGAAAACACAGGACAACAGCCAGACTACATCTACACCTGCGAGAACCCAGCGCCTCACGAAGGGGGTAAGATACAAGACCCGGCTGGCAGAACCCGAGCACCCCTCACCCCAGCTCCCAGTGGGAGGAGAGGAGTTGGAGCGGGGAAGGAGAGGGAGCCCAGGACTGCTAAACACCCAGCCCTAGCCATCTGCACCAGAGCACAGACACACAGTGTGTGAGGTGCTGGATACAAGGGAAACAGGACAGTATGACCTGTGAGCGGGTCCCTGCAGCTGGTGCCCCTGGGACAAAGAAAAGTGAGTGCTTTTTGAAAGTCTTAAAGGGACAGGGACCCCACCGCTGGATGGAAGCATCTCGGGACACGTAGCCTAGCAGCTGGGAATCCTGGGGAACTCTGGGCACCCTAATCCCCTGGGCAGCAGCGCACCTCAGAGGCCCCTCACGGAGATAAACAGCCTCCTGTCAGTTCCCCCTCTGGTGCGGCTCCACCATAGCAGCAGAGGCCACACCCACAGCAACCACGCACAGAGCTTCCTTCACAGCAGATGGGCAAGAATCAGACCTAATCTGCGCACAGCTGCCCAGCACAAGCCACTAGTGGTTGCTATTTTCCCAGGAGAGGAAGGCCATAAACTAGCAAGAAGGGATGTTCTCCCAGCTGACAGGTGTCAACTACCCACGACTATCTCTATCGCCATGAAAAGGCAGAAGAATTTAATACAGACCAGATTAATCCAGACAATCTCTACTGAAAAGGAATCTGGGGAGATAAACCTAACCAACCTTCCTGAAAAAGAATTTAAAAGTAAGGTCATAACCATGCTGATGGACTTGCAGAGAAATATGCAAGAGCTAAGGAGGGAGAATACAGAAATAAAACAATCTCTGGAAGGATTTAAAAGCATAATGGATGAGATGCAAGAGACCACTGATGCACTAGAAACCAGAGAACAGAAATGCATAGAAGCTGACGCAGAGAGAGATAAAAGGATCTCCCTGATTGAAACAACATTAAGAGAACTGTGTGACCAATCCAAAAGGAGAAATATCCGCATTATAGGGGTACCAGAAGAAGAAGAGGAGAGAAAAAGGGATAGAAAGTGTATTTGAACAAATAATTGCTGAAAACTTCCCCAAACTGGGGGAGGAAATAGTCACTCAGACCACAGAAATACACAGAACCCCCAATAGAAGGGACCCAAAGAGGACAACACCAAGACAGATAATAATTAAAATGGCAAAGCTCAAGGACAAGGACAGAATTTTAAAGGCAGCTAGAGAGAAGAAAAAGGTCACCAACAAAGGAAAACCCATGAGGCTATCATCAGACTTCTCAACAGAAACATTACAGGCCAGAAGAGAACGGCATGATATATTTAATGCAATGAAATAGAAGGGCCTTGAACCAAGAATTCAATATCCAGCATGATTATAATTTAAATATGAAGGAGGGATTAAACAATTCCCAGACAAGGAAAAGATGAGGGAATTTGCTTCCCACAAACCACCTCTACAGGGTATGTTAGACGCACTGCTCTAGATGGGAGCACTCCTAAGGCTAAATAGATGTCACCAGAGAAAATAAAATCACAGCAAAGAAAGCAGACCAACCAAATACTAAAGGCAAAAATTAAAATCAACTACCCACAAAAGCAGTCAAAGAAAACACAAAAGAGCACAGAATAAAACACCCAACATAAAAGGAATGGAGGAGGAGGAATAACAAGGGAGAGAAATAAAGAATCATCAGACAGTGTTTATAATAGCTCAATAAGCAACTTAAATTAGACAGGAAGATAGTAAAGAAGCTAACTTTGAACCTTTGGTAACAAGGAATCTAAAGCCGGCAATGGCAATAAGTACATATCTTTCAATAATCACCCTAAATGTAAATGGACTGAATACACCAATCAAAAGACACAGAGTAATAGAGTAGATAAAAAAGCAAGACCCATCCATATGCTGCTTGCAAGAGACTTACCTCAAACCCAAAGACATGCACAGACTAAAAGTCAAGGCATGGAAAAAGATATTTCATGCAAACAACAAGGAGAAAAAAGCAGGTGTTGAAGTACTAGTATCAGATAAAATAGACGTCAAAACAAAGAAAGTAACAAGAGATAAAGAAGGACATTATATAATGATAAGGGGGTTAGTCCAACAAGAGGATATACCCATTATAAATATATATGCACCAAACACAGGAGCACCAGCATATGTGAAACAAATACTAACAGAATTAAAGGAGGAAATAGAATGCAATGCACTCATTTTAGGAGACTTCAACACACCACTCACTCCAAAGGACTGATTAACCAGACAGAAAATAAGTAAGGACACAGAGGCACTGAACAACACACTAGAACAGATGGACCTAATAGATATCTACAGAACTCTACATTCAAAAGCAAAATTCTTCCCAAGTGCACATGGAACATTCTCCAGAATAGACCACATACTGGGCCACAAAATGACCCTCAGTAAATTCCAAAAGACTGAAATTCTACCAACCAACTTTTCAGACCACAAAGGTATAAAACTAGAAATAAATTGTACAAAGAAAGCAAAAAGGCTCACAAACATGGAGGCTTAACAACATGCTTCTAAATAAACAATGGATCAATGACCAAATTAAAATAGAGATCAAGCAATATATGGAAACAAATGACAACAACAACACCAAGCCCCAACTTTTGTGGGATGCAGCGAAAGCAGTCTTAAGAGGAAAGTATATAGCAATCCAGGCATATTTAAAGAAGGAAGAACAATCCCAAATGAATAGTCTAATGCCACAATTATCGAAATTGGAAAAAGAAAAATAAATGAGGCCTAAAGTCAGCAGAAGGAGGGACATAATAAATATCAGAGAAGAAATAAACAAAATTGAGAAGAATAAAACAATTGAAAAAATCCAATGGAACCAAGAGCTGGTTCTTTGAGAAAATAAACAAAATAGATAAGCCTCTAGCCAGACTTAGTAAGAGAAAAAGAGAATCTACACACATCCACAGAATCAGAAATGAGAAAGAAAAAATCATGACGGACCCCACAGAAATACAAAGAATTATTAGAGAATACTATGAAAACCTATATGCTAAGAAGCTGGAAAACCTAAAAGAAATGGACAACTTCGTAGAAAAATACAACCTTCCAAGACTGACCAAGGAAGAAACAGAAAATCTAAAGAAACCAATTACCAGCAACGAAATTGAATTGGTAATCAAAAAATTACCCAAGCACAAAACCCCTGGACCAGATGGATTTACCTTGGAATTGTATCAGACATACAGAGAAGATATAATACCCATTCTTCTTAACGTTTTCCAAAAAATAGAAGAGGAGGGAATACTCCCAAACTCATTCTATGAAGCCAACATCACCCTAATACCAAAACCAGGCAAAGACCCCACCAAAAAAGAAAATTACAGACCAATACCCTGATGAATGTAGATGCAAAAATACTCAACAAAATATTAGCAAACTGAATTTAAAAAATACATCACAATGATCATACACCACGACCAAGTGGGATTCATTCCAGCGATGCAAGGATGGTACAACATTCGAAAATCCATCAACATCATCCACCACATCAACAAAAAGAAAGACAAAAACCACATGATCATCCCCATAGATGCTGAAAAAGCATTCGACAAAATTCAACATCCATTCATGATAAAAACTCTCAACAAAATGGGCATAGAGGGCAAGTTCCTCAACATAATAAAGGCCATATATGATAAACCCACAGCTAACATCATACTGAATAGCAAGAAGCTGAAAGCTTTTCCTCTGAGATCGGGTACAAGACAGGGATGCCCACTCTCCCCACTGTTATTCAACATAGTACTGGAGGTCCTAGCCATGGCAATTAGACAAAACAAAGAAACACAAGGAATTCAGATTGGTAAAGAACAATTAAACTGTCATTATTTGCAGATGACATGATAGTGTACATAAAAAACCCTAAAGACTCCAATCCAAAACTACTAGAACTAATATCAGAATTCAGCAAAGTTTCAGGTTACAAAATTAACACACAGAAATCTGTGGCTTTCCTATACACTAACAATGAACTGATAGAAAGAGAAATCAGGAAAACAATTCCATTCACAATAGCATAAAAAAAATAAAATACCTAGGAATAAACCTAACCAAGACCAAGGAAGTGAAAGACCTATACCCTGAAATCTATAAGACACTCTTCAGGGAAATTAAAGAGGTCACTAACAAATGGAAACTCATCCCATGCTCCTGGCTAGGAAGAATTAATATAGTCAAAATGGCCATCCTGCCCAAAGCAATATACAGACTCATTGCAATCCCTATCAAATTACCAACAGCATTCTTCAATGAACTGGAACAAATAGTTCTAAAATTCATATGGAACTACCAAAGACCCTGAATAGCCA
Source organism: Manis pentadactyla (assembly GCF_030020395.1). Classification (NCBI taxonomy): domain Eukaryota; kingdom Metazoa; phylum Chordata; class Mammalia; order Pholidota; family Manidae; genus Manis; species Manis pentadactyla. The sequence goes on along the minus strand of NC_080038.1, from coordinate 114,735,694 downwards.
AAGAAATCCTGAGAAGGAAAAATAAAGTGGGGGGATCTCGGTTCCCAACTTCAAGCTCTACTACAAAGCCACAGTAATCAAGACAATTTGGTACTGGCACAAGAACAGAGCCACAGATCAGTGGAACAGCATAGAGACTCCAAACTTTAACCCAAACATATATGGTCAATTAATATTTGATAAAGGAGCCATGGACATACAATGGGGAAATGACAGTCTCTTCAACAGATGGTGCTGGCAAAACTGGACAGCTACATGTAAGAGAATGAAACTGGATCACTGTTTAACCCCATACACAAAAGTAAATTTGAAATGGATCAAAGACCTGAATGTAAGTCATGAAATCATAAAACTCTTAGGAAGAAACATAGGCAAAAATCTCTTGGACATAAACATGACTGACTTTTTCATGAACATATCTCCCTGGGCAAGGGAAAGAAAAACAAAAATGAACAAATGGGACTATATCAAGCTGAAAAGCTTCTGTACAGCAAAGGACACCATCAATAGAAGAAAAAGGTGTCCTACATTATGAGAGAATATATTCATAAATGACAGATCCGATAAAGGGCTGACGTCCAAAATATATAAAGAGCTCATACACTTCAACAAACAAAAAGCAAACAATCCAATTAAAAAATGGGCAGAGGAGCTGAATCGACAGTTCTCTAAAGAAGAAATTCAGATGGCCAACAGACACATGAAAAGATGCTCCACATTGGTTGTCATCAGAGAAATGCAAATTAAAACCACAATGAGATATCACCTCACACCAGTTAGGATATCCAACATCCAGAAGACAAACAACAACAAATGTTGACAAGGTTGTGGAGAAAAGGGAACCCTCCTACACTGCTGGTGGGAATGTAAATTAGTTCAACCATTGTGCAAAGCAGTATGGAGATTCCTCAAAAAGCTCAAAATAGAAATACCATTTGACCCAGGAATTCCACTTGTAGGAATTTACCCTAAGAATGCAGCAGCCCAGTTTGAAAAAGACAGATGCACCCCTATGTTTATCGCAGCACTATTTACAATAGCCAAGAAATAGAAGCAACCTCAGTGTCCATCAGTAGATGAATGGATAAAGAAGATGTGGTACATATACACAATGGAATATTATTCAGCCATAAGAAGAAAACAAATCCTGCCATTTGCAAGAACGTAGATGGGGCTAGAGGGTATTATGCTCAGTGAAATAAGCCAGGCGGAGAGAGACAAGTACCAAATGATTTCACTCATATGTGGAGTATAAGAACAAAGAAAAACTGAAGGAATAAAACAGCAGCACAATCATAGAACCCAATAATGGACTAACAGTTACCAAAGGGAAAGGGACTGGGGAGGATGGGTGGGAAGGGATGGATAAGGGTGGGGAAAAAGAAAGGGCATTATCATTAGCATGCATAATGTGGGGCGGGCACGGGGTGGGCTGTGCAACACAGAGAAGACAAGTAGTGATTCTACAGCATCTTACTACGCTGATGGACAGTGACTGTAATGGGTTTTGTGGGGGGTACTTGGTGAAGGGGGGAGCCTAGTAAACATAATGTTCTTCATGTAATTGTAGATTAATGATACCCCCAAAAAAAAACCTCAAAAAAAAAGAAAATTTAAGAGATAGCATTTAAAATACCATAAAATTATCAAATACCTAGGAAAAATCAAATGAAATATATGCCAGATCCATGCACGCAAATCCATAAAAAAATCAAGAGATATTAAGAACACCTAAATACATGGAGGCACATACCATGCACATGTAGTACCATGCACTATTGTAAAGAAAGCAATTATTCTAAATTGATCTATAAATTCCACAGCAGTCCCAATTAAATCTGCAGTAGGTGTTTTTGTGGGAGTTGACATGCTTATTCTAAAGACTTTATAGAAATGGAAAGAGTGAAGAATAATCAAGACAAGAAAAATGAAGGTGGAGGACATGTACCACATGATTACCAGACTTACAATAAAGTTACAATAATTACTATGACATGATGTTGGGACAAAGTAAGATAAATAGAATAATGAGGGAGAATAGAGTTCAGAAACCTATGCACATATATATGGTTACTTGACTTCCCTGTGGTACAGTAGATAAAGATGACCTTTTCAATAAGTGGTGCTGGATTCATCATCTATTGGATTACAAACAGAAAAAAAAAGGAAATCTCACCTCTATATTACACCATATACAAATCAATTCTAGATGGACTGTAGATCTAAATGTGAAAGATAAAACAACAAAGCTTCTAGAAAGAAAGTAGGAGAATATCTTACTGATGTTGGACAAAGACTTCCTAAACAGCACACAAAAGCACTATTAAAAGATGTTGCTATAAAACTGGACATTAAAAAATCCTGGACATTACACGGGGAAGACAGTGTAGCACAAAGAAGACAAGTACGGACTATGTGGCATCTTACTACACTGATGGACAGTGACTGCAATGGGGTATGTGTGGAGGGACTCAATAATAAGGGTGAATGTAGTAACCACATTGTTTTTCATGTGAAACCTTCATAAGAGTGTACATCAGTGACACCTTAATAAAAATAAAAAAAACCTGGACATTAAATCAAAAACTTGTGTTAATCAAAAGCATTATTAAGAGAGCAAAAAACAAGCTTCAGATTGGTAAAGGATGTTTACATCACATATAGCCAACAAATTTGTTGTCAATAGAAGTGCTAAGGAACTCCTACACCTCAATAAAGACTGACAACCCAATAGACCAAAGGGTAATGTACTTGACTAGATACCTCAGAAGAGATGTCTAATGAATTTATGAAAAGCTATGCAGCATCACCAGCCATCAGGGAATTGCCAATTGAAAACAGATTGAGACGTAAGTTCTCATCCACTTGAATGGCTAAAATGAAAAAGACAGATAATAACAAGCTTGGGTGAGGATGTAAAGCAACTGGATTACTCATTAACTCCTGGTGGGAGGGTAAACATATACAACCACTTTTAAAAATGGCTTGACATTCTATTCTAAAGCTACCATAACCTATGATCCAGTAGTTCTACTTTTATTTATACACAAGAGAAATGTGAACATAAATGCACCAAAGATACGTACAAGAATAGTCTTAACAGCACTACTCATAATAGCCAGGAATTAGAAACATCCCAAATGTTAAGTGTAGAATGAATAAATAACTTGTGTATATTCACACAATGGATTTCTGTACAATAATATTGGAGAGTGATTACTGCCACATACAGCTACTTCAGTGAGTCTTATAAATCCAATGAAACATGAAGGAAGCTAGATACAAAAACAAGTGCATACTCTACAATTCCATTTATAAAAAGTTTGAAATGTAAAAGTTTGATGATGAAAGAAATCAGGATAGTCCTTTATTTTGGCATAGGTAGTGTGGCTGTGAGAAAGCACAAAATGCTGGGAAACTGGTACTATTTTATTTCTTGACTTGGGTGTTGATTATATGGAGCAGGTAAACTTTGAGAAAACATCCAACTATATACTTAGAATGTATGCATTTCTCTGTAAATATGCTGTACTTCCAAAAATATATATATCATAGATAAGTCAAAATACTTGTTAAAATAGTATCAAACGATTCTTTGTTTGCTTGTTTGTTTAAAATACCCATCTCCATAGAAAAATTTTATTTATATATCAAAATGTTACCTTTTTGTGGTGGCATTATTGATGATTTTAATTTTCTGCTTTGTACTTTTACTTATTGAGGGTGGGAGTAATGTAGGAAGAAATACATGGGTATTGCACATGGCTTTACAACCTTGGGTAACACAAAAAGATCTACACTATTCTGTGAAGTTGAACAGATTTGAATCAGGCTGGCAAGAAAGACAAGTGCTAGAGATATAGCTCAGGTCCTCCTTAGTTGGAATCATTACTCTCGAGATTCTGGTTTTCAAAGTCTGTGTAGGAGCCTGTTGTTGAAGGCTCATTATAGATCTCTGTCAGTAGGACACTCTTCTTCCTTGAAGCACTGAGGTACTTGGTTGAGATAGTATTGATGCTGAAACTTAAGGGTGATTTTGGGAGCATGAGACAGGAACAGAACATTTTCATATTATTCTCCTGGTTTTCAAGGGATATTAGACTTGGTGCCTTAATAAAAGAGAATGGAAATGGAGGGGCTAAGAAATATAGGAGATATTTGTAAGATAATTTTTGTCTGCTAAATCTTTATGTACACTGGAACCAATTTCCCTCTTTATTTTCCCTTCAAATACATAAATGTCTTCTTCCTAGGTGAACCTTAGATATTAAATTTGTTGTCATATAAGGGGAAGGAAGGTACATGAGCCTGGACTTCAGTGTTTTCACTTCCATTGGTGGATTTGTCTTGACGATCCAGAAAAGGTAAAAATTTTGGCCTCATAAATGTCTGTTTTGCATAAGGTATTTCAGTCACATATGAACCAAACAGGTCTAACATGATTTTACTGGCCAAAATCCAGCCAGCCTCTGTGCACTGTCTCTTACCTCACAAGTTTTGAATAATCCCTGTAGTGGTTCCAGCATGGCTGGGGCTCTCTAGTTCCAGGTGCATGGGTGCATGTGAAGTACAGGTCCTTTTGGGCAACCTCAGTGGGCTCTACCATTGTCCTACCCCCTCCTTTGATAACCATGCATAGATTACAGTTTCAGGAAATCATTTCCCTGTTACAAATAACAAAGCTAAATGCCATTTTGGCAGGAAGATTATTAGAAAGATTGTTGATGGAAGTTTCTATGGGTTAGCTCATAAAAATAGATAGAATGCTGCTTTTTTCTTCTTTGTTTTTCCCAAATCTAAGCATCAAGGTATAAAAAAACTAGTCAAACAACTTTTCAAGAGTTTTTCTTTCTTGTTGACCTAAAGGGAGCTGCCTTTTTGGAGTGTTTTTCTTGCTTTTCCCTGATGGGCACTGTATTTACATCTTAGTATCGAATCATCACAACAACCCAGGGAAACAAGTGCTATATTATTGTTCACATTACACAAATGAGGAAACTGAGACACGGAATGCACAATCTGGTGGTTGCTATCGGGGAGGCAGGTGCGGGGGATGTTTGAAATAGATGAACTATATAGAGAGGTACAAACTTCCCATTATAAAATAAAGAAGTCACCGGGATGAAATGTACAATATATGAAATATAGTCAATAATACTGTAATATCTTTGTATGGTAATTACACTTACCGTGGTGAACGTTTTGTAATGTATATAATTGTCCAATTGCTACATTGACTACCTAAAACCAATATAATATGGTATATCAACTATACTTCAACGAAAAATTCTACAATGAGGAAAATAAAGAAACTTGTCCAAAGTCACTCAGCTAGTAAGTGGCAGAGCTGGGATTCACTTGAAATCCATATTATTGTAGAGACTACATTCTTAAACATTCCAATATATTTCCCATATAAATGTGCTATCTAATAGTGCAAGTATAACTTTCTTGGGTTTTCTTTAAAACAATCCATTAGGGAATAGGTTAATATTGTATCCATTTATAGATATATCCTACCCTTTTAACCACCTGTGCCCAAGTCAGGATTTTCCTCTCTGTAGCCATTTCTTTCTCCTTTACCTACCCTCAAGCTTTAAGTGGAAACCAGAGGGAGCACCTCACTATGGAGAAGTTAGGGACACTTTACGGAGATCAGCGGTTCTCAACTGGGGGAGATTTTGTTCAGTATCCTCCACCCCCAGGCACATTTGCCAGTGTCTGAATGACCAACATTTTTGATGGTCACAACTTGGTGGATGGGGGTTGCTTCTGGCATCTGCTAGCTAGAGGCCAGGGATACTACTGAACATCCTAGGATGCACAGGGATCCGTCCCAACAAAAGAGAACCATCTGGCCCCCAATGTCAATAGTGTTGAGGTTGAGAAACTCTAACTTGGAGGGATAATCATAAATTGCCTTACAAGACTTGTTTCATGAGCTTATCTAGGACAATACCAGTTCTGTAACTAGGCTGCTATCTTGTAAATTCCAACAGCTTTAATGTACTTGAGATGGCTTCTACAGACAAAAAGAATTGTCTTGAAGATTGTTTCCCAAACGTTTATAGGATTCTCACACAAGTGGCTAATAATTGATTCAAAGAAAGAAGAAGAAAACATTTGAAAAGTAAGCCACTCCTCTTAAGGGAGGAGGATGGAGGAAGATGCGCTGAAAGAAATCGATTCATATATACATTAGATTACTTCTGGCTTCATATTTAGTAACTTGTACCTTGACCTACAGAGAGCTGAATTCTGCCCCCAGATATTTGTGCACAACTCTTGGATGTCAGCAAGAGTTACAAGGAGGATATCTGAGGATAAATATTTTCCCCTAATATTGTAAAATAACAAAATGCATGTCTACAAATAGACTAATAGAAAACATTAAAGTTGGAACCACTGGGTGTGAGTCATTCTTTCTTACAGCAGTTTTAATCTCGAATACTTTATGTAGGTGTGTTGCGTGATTAGGTTCCTGTATTTAGACTTCTAATGTGCTCCACAATCACTTATTGATTCATCTCCAGAATATTCCTGGGTTAGTAATAGTTCCTGGTAGAAGGTTTTTGGCTGGAAATAGAATCAAGCATAGTGTGAGATATTAGCACGAAGGTAAAAATTAATGATCATAAGAGGTGATATCTCTGTTTCAACCTAACCTTTCAGAATCTCATGTGGCAAACTGGAAAGAGCTCTAATGTGATGTCAGAAAGACCTTGGTCTCACCTGTGGCTCTGCTTTTTCTGAAGGGTTGGAGTAGAGTTCCTGAGCCTGTCTAAGCCTCATCAGGAAACAGCATACTGAGAATGTCACCTAAGAGCCCTGTGAAGATTAAATGAGATTATGCCTGTGAAATGGGAAGTGTACACTCCCTCGCACAGGTTACCATCCAAGAAATGTTAGAAATTGACTAAAAATGAAACTTAATACACAATACATTAAGGAATTACACTTTACATTTATTTGGTGGTCTATTTAGCCATATGAATCATACTAGCTGCTAATGAAGATTTTCACATGAATGATTGTCATGTAATTTTTATTACATTCTAGTGAGATTTAGGAAGCAAGTGGAATTTACAGAGAAATGTAACTAATAGATATCAGATAACAAAACCGCTAATATGACTTCATGGCCATATCAAGAAGTCATTTTCCATGAAGATCCATAGAGATCCATAGAGATGCTGATTATAGGTAGTAAATTGCAGTACATGTGGGATGCAAATAAATAGGTAAGACCCATGCACATTTGGGACTGGTCAGGATTCCCAAACCATACTGAAAATATTGGCCCATAGTAGTACCAAAAATTGCCAAGGTTCTCTGATATACTTATGAAGGTAATGTGGATTGGTACAATTTTGGATAGTAATTTAGGTAATATGTTTTAAACCTTAAAACAATCATTCCTTCTGATTTCTAACCATACTTCTAGGAATCTATCCTGAGGAAATAATCCTTAATAATTTGTAGACAAAGATCCTTATCTAAGCATCATTTATAGCAAAGAAAACCTGAGAATTATAAATCACCAAAAACAGATCAAATAAATCATCATACAGATGTGTTGGGTAGTATGATGCCATTTTAAAAGATGTTGACATGAGAAAATGCTGAAAATATAATACTAGGAGAAAAAAATAGGATCTAAACCTTTTTTACAACATAAAACTTTTTTCTTTGTTTATACATACATATACATTTACATTTATATAAAGCATCTGTCTCAACAACAGTGGTTTGTATCTGAATGGAGGTATTAGGGATGATTTTTGTTTTTACTTTACGCTTTTCTTATTTTGTGATTTTTGTAACAAAAAATATTACTTTTAAAATTATTAGGTAAAATAAATACTACATAGTTTTGGAGTACTTAAGGAAGGTGCAGTTTTACCTCAGCCCTGAGGGGTGGGCCTGCTGGTCTGTCAGGGAAGATGAACAGATGAGTGAGCTGTCCAGCCATAGAGAAAAATCTAGAGTGACAGCTTCTTTAAAGGCCTAATTAACAAATAAGCTGTGTCTAGCTAATTTCAATAATAGGCCTGTGTACCTACAATTTACCTAAACTGTGTATAGTTTATACCCTGAAATTGCCATGCTCTGTAAATAGTTTTGCGCTTCAAATGGCTCACTGAGCATGTGAGCAATAGACATGGTACAGAGGAAGGAGGTAAGGGAGAAGGAAAGAGAAAAGACTGTGGGCCTAGAGCATGGAGTTCAGAAAAGAACCACCCTTCCTGCTGCTATCCAGGCATTACCTTGGATGACGTCAGCAGAAAGTTAGCCAGCAGGGAATTGCCTGTCTGAGGTTAGGAGCACTGTTTCCAAAGTGGGGAGGAAGTATAGTAAACACTGTCAACGTTTCTAGAGTACATTTCCCTCCTTTTTTTGTTTTGAATTATAGACCAACTTTAAGGGGGGGGCAGTAGCAGAAGAACAGAGGTATTTGTATATACTGTGAAATGATTGCCACAATAAGTCCTCTTTCTTCTTAAAGGGGAAGAGGAGGTGTGCTCCAATGCCGAGGAAAGGCGGAGAGGACTCCAAGATAACTGTTTGCCAGAAGCTTCAGGGCTTGGCCAGAGAGGATGCTGGCATGTCATTTTTTTTAAACCTCTGCTTATCTAAATAGAACATCTGATTTCTCCTTTATAACTCTTTTTGAGCAAAAGGAGGAAATAACAGAAGAGAGATGGCAGGGAAAAGAGAGGGTTTGTTAGTGGAACAGCCTGAACTTCCTATTTGGCATAGAAAACACACTTGCTGCTATCCATTAGTCAAATGAATGCCACCAAAGGTAGCCAGGCTCAAGTCGTCTTGCCAGTATGCTACCCAAGAGGGTTTCCAGTTGTTGCAGGTGTCCCCAGCAGCCAGAGGCTCTGAGGTATACAACTGACACCAGCCAGGAAGAGGTTGCAACTAGATATCAGTGAACAGTACAAGGAGGAGCCACACGTCCATATGCTCCTGGTGGCCTCGCATGCACCCTGATTTGGATGATGCCTGCCTTGCAGAGGGCATTGGTGACCAGTCATTCACTGGGAAACAGTGACAGCTGAATGCAGATTATACCAGGAGCTTTTCTCGTCTCCAACCCTACAGAAAGAGACTGAAAACTGAGGACAGGAAAGAAAGGGCCAGCATTTCCTCAACACTCCAAGTCCCTTATGCTGAAGTCTGGCTGCCACTGGGGGGAGAAAGATACTGAACAGTATATTGGTAATGAATTGAAGTTTTAAGATGTGTTGGACTAGATTGAACTTTTTAATACCTAAAAGTGACCAAAAAGCTATGGGATACTCCTGAGGTGTTAATTTTTTTTCTCAAGTGTCCTTCATGTTTTTTATTGAGGTATAATTGACATATAATATTATATTAGTTTCAAGTGTACAACATAGTGATCTGATATTTGTATATATTGTGAAATGATCACAGAAGTCAAGTTAACATCCATCATCATACATAGTTACAAAAATTTTTTCTTGTGATAAGCTTTTCAGATCTACTCTCTTAGTGACTTTCAAATGTGTGATACAGTATTATTAACTATAGTCACCATGCTGAACATTACACCCCCATGACTTACTCATTTTATAACTGGATGTTTGTGCCTTTTTACCCACTTCACCCATTTTGCCCAACCTCCTCCCCACTGACCTCTGGCAACTACCAGTCTTTTCTCTGTGTCTATGAGCTTGGTTTTTTAGTTGTTGTTTGCTTGTTATAGATTCCACATATAAGTGAGATCGTAACATATTTATTTTTCTGTGTCACTTATTTCACTTAGCATAATGCCTTCAAGGTCCATCCATATTGTTGTAAATAGGAAAATTTCATTCATTATTGTTGAGTAATATTCCATTGTATGCATATATACCACATTTTCTTTATCCATTCATCAATTGATAGAAGCTTAGGTTATTTCCATATCTTGGCTATTGTAAATAATGCTGCAATGAACAGGGCGTGCATGTATCTTTTAGAGCTAGTGTTTCATTTTCTTTGGATAAATGCCCAGAAGTGGAATTGCTGGATCATAAGATAGTTCTATTTTTTATTTTCTTGAAGAAATCCATACAGTTTTCCAAAGTGGCTGCACCAATTTATATTCCTACCAACAGTGCATGAGGGTTCCTCTTTCTCCACATCCTCTCCAATGTTTGTTATTTCTTGTGGTATAAGATAGTGGTCCAGGTTCCTTCTTTTACATGTAGCTATCCAGTTTTCCCAGCACCATTTATTGGAGAGGCTGTCCTTTCTCCATTGTATATTCTAGGCTTCTATGTCATATATTAGTTGACCATGTATTTAAGGGTTTATTTCTGGGTTCTCCATTTTGTTCCATTGATTAATGTGTCTGTTTTTATGCCAATACTATACTGTTCAATTACTATAGCTCTGTAATACACTTTGATATCAGGGAGAACGATGCCTCCACCTTTGTTCTTCTTGCTTAATTTCTCTTGCTATTTGGGGTATTTTGTGATTCCACAAAAATTCTAGGATTGTTCTATTTCTGTGAAAAATGTCATTATTTCTTTGGGTAGAATGGGCATTTTAACAATAAATTCTTCCAATCCATGAGCACATAAGCCTTTCCATTTATTTGTCTTTTTCAGTTTCTTGCACAGATGTCTTATAGTTTTAAGTGTACAGATCTTTCACCTCCTTCACTGATTTATTCTTAGGTATTTTATTTTTTTTGATGCAGTTGTAAATGGGATTGTTTTCTTAATTTCTCTTCTGATAGTTTGTCACTAGTGTATAGAAACTCAATAGACCTTTTTATATTGATTTTGTATCCTGCAATGTTACTGAATTAGTTTGTTAGCTCTTAACAGCTTTTTGGTGGAGTCTTTAGGGTTTATTATATATAATATCATGCCATCTGAAAATAGTGAGTTTTATTCTTAACATATTCCTAAGGGTCAGAAAATTGAGTTCAACACACCATGTTAAAGGCAGTAATCAGAAAAAAGTTACATGTGTGCTCACCACTGTTCAAAAACTAGATATCAATATAGATATTTTTTCTATTCCCAAAAGGATATGCTAGTCAGAATAGATAGTAAGATTTAGTACTTACGTCAGGAAATGTTGCTAGTTTTCTAGCTCCACAGATTTTTTTTATCAAGAAGATATGATAAAGCAATGTGTTTTTCTTTTAGCTCGTTAGAAAAATAGGACTAGTACATATTGTATTTACTTCACTTGGCATATCTCATAGGAATGAGCAACTCCAGTTAGTAAAATGATTTAATGGAGAGATATTATGTAAGATACTGTTTTCATTTTTCCTGCATTTTTCAATAATATTTCCTAGTAAGTCTTAATCATATAGCTCCCTTCATTTTGAGACACAAAAGATCTAAACAAGTGAGTCAGTCTGTAACTCACACTGAGGCATTAGCTGGTGTTGTGTAATTACAAGACAGGTGTATCACCACTCCTAAACCTGAAAACAAAACAATATCCCAGTAACACAGGATCATGGGCAGCCTGAAATTCTGACCACCAGATTACAGAGTTGGATTCCATTTATTTCTAAGCCCTCCTTCCCATAGGTATTGATGGAGGTCTTGGTACTGGTTTCATAAACTAATCTCTGATTGTAGGAAGCCCATAGAACTGATCCAGTTGGCTGACATACCAATTCACCCCTCTTCTCTCCAGCGGCTCCCCAAAAGGAATCTCCAGCTTAGGAGAAGTGGGATATCTGGCACGTGTTAAGGTGTTATCTGTTCGGACTAGTGATGAATATTAATTACCTCTTGTTTGTGTTTTAAGGAGAGGCTGGCTAAGAGGGGAGGGATGGAAGAAGGAAGACTGCTGAGAGGAGAGAAAGAAGTTGTTGGATAATCAAGAAAGGCTGAAGTGAAGTCCCATTGTATGATTACTGGGAAAAGCTAAGGTTTCGTTAACAGAACTGGGTTTGAATATCAGCATTTTCTAGCCCTATGACTCTGGATAAGTTATTTGACCTCTCTGTGCCTGTTTATTAAGCTGTAAAAATGTAAAATGTAAAAAACTCTACCTATTTGGTTGAGTTGGGAGAATTGAAAATAACATACGTAAAATGCATGGCATATGTCAGCTACTCAAACAAGGGAAACTGATATTATTACTGTTGTAATGGTTATGGTTATTATTGTTAGAGGCAGTAATGTTATTGTTAGTGACAGTATTGTTTGATGATAATGAAACACAAATCAGTTTCCATGACATTCAGCAATAAAAGAAAGTGCACTGATGAAGGCGGCCTCAGATAGCCCTCCGGGTGTCAGTTTCAGGAGAAGAAGCTAGAAGATTGCTGTGCATGGTGAAGGAGGAAAGAATTTCATATTCTTCATATATTAGATATTCTGCTGCATGTCACTTTTGCATTAGAGGGCTTCAGCCAAGCAAGAAAAAATAGATGCTATACTTCATACACATGATTGACTTTGTTCAACACTTCCTTTTCCAGTTTAGACTATGTCATAATAGCAATCCCAGTTTGATCTTTATTAATTAGAATAAGATACTGAAAATCCCTGCACATGCACACAAATAGTCTTAACACAATTATTCGTTAATTGATTTTCTCTTTTCAAAGGACTCTTGTTGGTGGGTTTCAGTTAGGTCTCAAAATGAAATTATTTTTATATGCTTGCTTTTATTTAAGAAGTTAACAAGAGCAATTTTTCTGTAGATCATATGAAATTAATGATTTCCTTAAGTGGGAAACCAAAAGATTAGGCACCTAGATTTCTAAAGGGTCTGATGTTTAAGGGATACAGCAAATTGTTCTGATACAGTTTATTATTGCAAGTGCAAACTTGCAGTAAGCATGCCTTACAGCAATGCTTTTAAAAGGAGAAATACCAGTATATCAAGAGTGAAGACTAAATATTTCTCTCCTCTAGTGCATCATTATATTAGTATTAGATAACTAGGTCAAATGAAAACATTTATTCATTGTTACTAACAATTAAAGAGTATCTCTAGTTGCTAGTTGCTACATAGTCAAGGTTTCATGGTGATAGAATGAATATTGATGTACTGAAGAAAGAGACTTTCTGTCCTGGGAAAGAAAATTCCTGATTTGCTGGTCAAAAAAAAAATCCTCATTAGTTCCATTGCCTAGTGTAATTCAGATATCTCTTATATTAAGCATTGGTTTGGTTAAAGATATTTTGAAAAACAAGTTGCCTTGCGTGGGGTAGTTAATGAAGCATCTAAGTGTTCTGCAGGCTCCAAATCTTATGTGTTTGTTACACCTCAGAGAACAATAAGTGCTTATTTCTAAGCCCTAGCTACCAAAATCTAGGCCTCACCCTGAACACCCAGTACTGATTGTCCTTACTATGAATTAGTTGAATCCAAACCCCCCAGTGGTGAATCCATGCAAACTGATAATGTAACACTCAGCTGGGATGGTAGCATAAATGTTGTCTAAGTAGTGAAGTCTCTTTTAAGGAGGGAGTACAGGTAAGCTTATTCAATGCTACTGAAGATCAGATTAAGCAGTTTCATCTATGTGCACTGTTCTGCTGGATATGGAGGATCAAATAATGCCAAATTATTCCATATTATTATTATTAATGCTGGTGGGGTACCAAGCCCTGTGCAGCTGGAATGCCACAGACAAAGCATTTTCTAATACCTTGTCCTCATGTTCTTATATTAAGTGGTTTGAGAGTGTAGACTATAGAGTCAGATAGTCCGGGTTCAAATACCAGACCTGTCACTTACTAGTTGTGTGACTCTGAGTGAGTCACTTAACTTCTCTAAGCCTCTGTTGCTTCATTTGTAAAATGGGGATTATAATAGTTCCTACCTCAAAGGAGTTCTATAAGAATTAAATGAGATCATAAATGTTGATCACTTCACATGGTATCTGGGTCAGTAAATAACTATTTCTTCTCTTTTCCCATCAAGCACTCTCTTCCTTCCACCTTCCTTCTTTTCCTTCCATAGTCCATTCCATTCCACATGGCCTTAAAAAAATCTATGTGGCAGTGCTGGTGGGAATGTAAAGTGGAAAATCACTTCGGAAAACTGGAAAAATCTACTAAAGCTGACCAGCTCATACCCTGTGATCCAGGAAGCCCACTGTAGGTCTGTACTGAAAAGAAGCACATACAGAAGACATGTTACAAGAAAATTAATAGCCATACCCTTCAAAATAGCCCCAGTCCAGAAACAGCCCAAATGTCCATCAGTAAAACAGATAAACAAATTATAGTGTATTCATACATTGGAATACTGTAAATGTGCAGAATGATAATAGACTAACTAAAGACCTATGTTACTGTGTCTGGTAACATATGATCTCCAAAACATAATGATGAGCCAAAAGAAGGCAGACATACAAGTATACATGCTACAATATTCCATTTATTAAAAGTTCAAAAACTGACAAAAGTAAGTTTTGGTGTTAAAATTCAAGGATAGCGCTTAATCTTGAGGAAGATAAGGAGGGGTCTTCTGGTGTTCTGGGACTGTTTCTTGAACTTGGTGCTGGATGTGTGGGAGAGTTATATTTGTAAAAATTCATCGAGCTGTACACCTATGAACTGTGCACTTAATACTCAAGAAAAGCTATATGGTATGTTACAGTGAATGTAAAAAGAAATCACAAAATTTAACAAATTCACTTTTCCTATTTAGAAAGCACCAGTATGAAATTATGCCTCAGGAACTATCATATTCTTTGACATGTTATCCTTCAGTATTATGTAGGAAAGTACTGTGTGTTTTCTCCACCCATTCACTAGTTGATGTATCTAGAATTATAACCTCCTTGGATGGCAGTAAGGAAATCTATGTGATTGCCTTTCTTAAGTAAGTCTTGCTTCCTAGGTTTGACAGAAACTTTTTTTTAGTAATAACTTATTAATGTTTTGACTATGGGTGGAATCCAATTTTTAAAAAGTGTTAATATCTGAAAGTATAAACTTCAAAGGGATAATTCATATCCACACATTTACTGTGATAAGATTTGTAAAAAATGTATGTATATGTTCTTTTTCCTGTATACTGCCTAGTGGGGTTCCTTCTATTAGACTTTCAGCTGGTGAAAGGAAGATTGTTCCAGGACAGAGCTAGAAAACAGTGTGCTTGCTCAATAAGGCATTAGGTTTGGAGATTGTTCAAACACCTTATTTGTCAAACTTTTCACATCCACAATATCTAGAAGAAAGCTTTAGGCAATGAGTCCTCTATTTTTAGTGACTACAAGCAATACTGAAGGGACTCCCATGGATAATGACAAATTTAATCTTAGTAAGAAGGGAAAAGAATGTAGGATATAACTAACCTGTAGGATCAGTTTTTAACTTTTTTTCCTGGACAAAATCACAATTATGAGCTGATTTTTAGTTACTAGTGATTTATTATTAAATAAATCTTTAAATTGCTGTCAGTGATATTTCTCTTTTAACCAAAGCAGATTCATGGCTGTGGTGTATGTGTCCTGGAAAAGAAGACCCATGGTTAAAAGTCTAGCATTGCACAACTCAGTGCATGGATATCATTAGTTATAATTTTGAGGTATTTTTGCACAGATAAAGTTGAGTGTACTATGTGTTATTCCCGAGTTAACACTCAGTTTACTCTGGCCTGTCATGCAATAGTTTAGGCCTGGATTTCAAGGCCCTTGAAAGGCCACACTTTCTCCATCTTATTTCCTATTGCCGTGGCCATTAGCAGAGTATTCTCACATTTTCCCACACCATACTCATTTTTACCCCCATGACTGAGCTTATGTAGTTTCCTCTCTCTAGTGCCACTCAATTTCTATACTTCTTTCAAGTCCCAAGCACATTTTAAAAATCACAAACACAATTTATTCATGAGTTAATAAGTCAGACCCCAAAGAAGAAAAAACGCACTCCTGGCATTTTATGATCTCTTGGGGATGGATTCTAGACCAGTTGCCCTTTCCCATTTTTGACCACAAAATCATTAAATGGCCTTTCTGAGTCAAATTCTCTCATAAGCATTTACTGAGTGCCTGCTCTGTGTCAGGTTTTGTGCTAGGTGTTGGGAATACAGGAATCATTAAGACAGTTTCCCTGCTCTCAGAAAACATGCATTCTGGAGGACTGTAAGCAAATAATTTCACTTAATGTAAAACAAGCATAGGGTAGCACAGAACTACTGAGGAGAGGCATCTAAACCCAGTCTGCAGTTATAGAGGCCCAACCACTATGGAAAGATGTGGAGGAGGTGAGTCTTAAAGGATGAGTAGTAGTTAGCCAAATGAGGAGGGCGGGAATTTCCAGAAGAAGAAACAGCATGAGTAAAGGCACAGAGGTGAGACACAATATGTATATTCATGCACAGGAAAGAACATACAAGCTTTAGAGTTTGAGGCAGAGAATGGCAAGAGATGACACTCAAACTGTAGGCAGGAGTTGTGTCATGAAAAGCTATGCATGGAAATGGGAATGATAAACCCCCAAACAAACAAGTAAACAACACATTCCCTAAAAAACCTTCTATCTTAAACTGTATGCCTCTGATACTCCACACTCAAAGTTGTTAAAAGCTTCTCTACTGAATAATAAGCAAGGCAAATTGCTGGTTGTTTCCTCTGTATACCACCTACACCTGCCTTGCTGTCCCCATTATCTCTCTATCCCTAAGATTCCTATTCTCTATTCCCATAGTTACCATCTGTCTGCAGGACCCCTTGGTGGGCCTCTTTTGTTTCTACAGGACTTTGAGAGTTTGATAAATGCTATAAGATTTGCTTTTCAGCTCATTTTTTAATAAAGAGGTTTACAGGTCTTGATTCTGCTACAAACACACACACACACACCCCAGTCTGTGCTACGTTCAAGACAAAGTTAGATGAAACTTACTGACACTTTCTCCTTACTATTTTCCTACTTCCTTTGTAGACTTTCCTCTGCCTTACCTGCCCAGATTCCCCAGGGAATATACTTCTATCACAAAGGGAAAATTCATGTCAGTCAGTGGAGGACCTGCACAAAAAGAGTGGTACACTGGGTACAAGAGCTTAGGTCTCTGCTGGTTCCTCTGTGCGCAGAGATTTGTACTGTTTCACAGAGCTACCACCATCGTTTTACCAGGTCAGACTGAGTTTAAATCCATCGAGTTTTCTGAAGAAAAGGTGCTACATTGAAAAACAGCATTATGATGATTCTTTCCTCCCTGGCCAAGCTGGGATGCTTCCTCATAGCTTACTTTCTAGACCTTACCTTTCTTTACAAAGTGGATTCCTTTGTTAGGGTTAGAATTTCCCATAAACCTTCTCAATAATTTGTTTTTGTTTGGCCTCTTTGAAATACTACACAAAGCAATCTCTGCAAAGGGCAACATTGTCCTGGAGACTGAGAAAGGTGCCTAAGATACAGGCTCAAATTTGTTCTTTTCAGGCAGAGCCAGCTGGGTAATCTTATCTTAGCTGGCTGCTTTTCAAGGTCCCCAATTCAGGAACTTTCCCTCTGGGAGCAGCATTTGCTCCAGGGAATCAAGTGCTTTCTAGTGCAGGGCAAAAGTGGGAAATCCCAGGGCCCAGGACGATATATGGTTTGTTCAGGAAAATCATGAGGAGCAGAACGAGCCCCACAGACCATGCCCTTTCCTCCTCCTGCGCCAGTGGAGATCAGCACTTGGCCCCAGGACAGAGGCCAGACGGAGAGGAGGTGAGTAGGAAGCGGGGAACCCGGGAAAGCAGGAGCGATTGCGAAGGCACCTGCTGGGCTCTGACTCAAATGCTGTCAGTCATCTAGGCGCTGGCTGCTCCGCTCTCTCACAGCCCAGCCCTTTCCCGGGGCCGGGCCTGGGGATTGCTACATGCCAGCTTACCTGGGGAAAAACCAGAGCCTCACTTTAGTCCCTTCCGGTAATTGACACGACGGGGAGTCCTGGAGGGGGAGGGGATAGATTCCCTCCATAAATGGTCTCACCCCTGGGCAAAGTGGCTCACTTTGGCAGGTAGGAACAGGGGAGTGTGCACCTGCCACCAGTCAAGTTCAGCCAGAGTGTGAGACAAGGAGTGAGCGAACCATGGACAAGTTGAAGTGCCTGAGCTTCTTCAAGTGCAGAAGGAAAGAGGTAGGAGTCTGGCAGCTGTGGGAGGAGGGGAGGGCTGGGGCAGGGAAAGCTTAAGGGGAGGCAAACTAAATCTCAGGTTTTGCTTTCTGTGGCCTTTTCCTTTTCTCCACATTTCTGTCCAACTGCCTTCCAATGTGCCTGAGATGTCCCCATAGAGTAGAGGATAAATAGAACAGCTCTTATTCTGGTAACTAGGAGACTTAGGGTCACCTCATCCTCTGCCTTGGGTGTGCCCACAAAATCCTGTGATGTATCCCTCTCTGGACTGTATCCATATGCTGGAGAAAATTAGAAAATTCACTGACCTTATCTGACCCGAGAAACTCTCCATGCACTAGAGCAGCTAAGAGGTTGGGAGGAAACCCTCCCCTCTTTAAGCGGAGAGAGCTGCTCCACCCTGTGGGACAGGAGCATTTGTCTCTGAATATTATTCTGTGACTTTCAGGAAAGCACTGATTTTGCTTTCCAAGATAGGGAGAGAAGTGAAACTTCCCTTAACTCCAGACATCTCAAACTGTCAGCCTAGAGGAAAGCAAGTCTATGAATTTTTTTTTAGAAGAAGGTATCTTTGATTCTTCTCAAATATCTACAATCTCAAGAGTGTTGATTTTACTGAATTCATCTTTAAGACTTTTGTATTTGTAACTTTATTTGTCCACCTTCATTTGTCCTTCATGCTAGGTGCCACATATAACCTTTCCACCAAAATTGGAATGATCTCACCCAGAGAAGTAGTAAAAATATCTTCCTATAGAGCTAAGGCTTTTTTCACTTCAAGGGGTAAATGTTGTGAAGGAAAAGAATTCTCCCCAGTTTTGGAATGTGTTCCCCTTGGCTACAGTTTTCAGAGTTTCTCTCTCTCTCTCTCTCATTGTCACTCTGTGGATTTGTGAAATTATGCTTTTATGGAATTTTTAATAGTAGAAATACAAACTACTGATGTTTTCCCTTCTCCAGAAAGTGACGGCTTCATCTGAGAATTTCCATGTTGGTGAAAATGATGAGAATCAGGACCGTGGTAACTGGTCCAAAAAATCGGATTATCTTCTATCTATGATTGGCTATGCAGTGGGATTGGGGAATGTGTGGAGATTCCCATATTTGACCTACAACAATGGCGGAGGTATTTCCATTTACCCCCATGTTCCACTCCAGTTTTAAGTGGGGTACTGTATGGCCTCTGAGGATGTTTTAAGAATTCAGGAAAGGCATATGATAGTTTGGGTTTGTGGGAGGATGAAAAGCAAGAATACTGCATTTATTATTAGATTATGAGTTGCTAGGTCCGGTTAGGAAGCTGGCTTCACAAAATACAAAGATATAAATCTGCTAAAAAATGTATATTTAGCACTTCTGAGTTTCTGATTTGAGATCTATGTAATCTTCAACTATGACTTGCTCTTCTTAATCTATACATGTTCTGTGATAATCTGCTCAAGCTCAAGTTGTGTTTTGCTTAATCTATAGCTGAATCTAAGAAATAGGCAGGGACTTCTAGTTTTAATAAGAAGCTCAAATAAATTATTTGCTTAAATAGAATAAGACATTACATTTTGGAAAATTAACTGTGGAAGGAGTTGATTAAAAACTAATTAAAGGCTAGTATTTTAAACTGCAATATTGAGTTATATATATTCCAAACTGGATTGACCATGTAGAATATGTTTCTAAAATGCAACAGAATTTACTTCAAGGCTAGATGTTTAATTTCTGCAAAAGGATACTGTTTATACCTCATAGATCATTAAAGAAGACTCAATTAGAATAAGGAGAAAAAAAATAACTCTGAGGTGACACACAAAGGGAAACAAAATGAATTACACAATTCTCTACTAATGTTGAAATAACTTTTCACTTACACCACATTTTAGTTACTCGTAATTACAGGTTCTATTAGAAATGTAGAGGTGGCATGTCCTTAGATTTTGTAATTGGGTACCAGTGAAACTGTGCCACTATAATTATTTTTCTTGGTACAATAAGATTTTGTGTGGTGATATTTCAATCTTATATTCCTGGTTAATTGGTTGCATTAAAACATTCATACTGACCTTCAGAGACTTAAGAAAGGAGCTCTGTCTATTAAACATTTTAAGTGTTGGTGGCATAAATTCCCCAATCAGGAGTCTACATTGTTTACTCATTGGTTGGTCTAAGTTTGGGCTGGAAAAATGAGTCAGGAATCACAATGTTTTTTTGGTGTTTATATACTGAGGTCCAGTGTAGTGAAGAGAAACATTTGAACTCCTTTCCAGCCTCTTGTGTTTAGGTGTAGAATAAGAAATTCCCTGTGACCTGATATCATATATAGGCCCAATAATTGCCATAAATTCCAGGAACAATATTACACTAGGTTTAATAGAGACTTTTTAAACACAGCCAAAACAAAATAATATTATTGATTGTATGCTATCATCTCTTTCCCCTAAAAATTAATATATCATATCAGCTTTCAGTTTTTAGCAATCACATTATTTGTGTGATGGATAATATTGGCTTTCTTAATTGCTTTTTTCTCTTTTGCACAAGGGTAGAAAAGGAACATGAGATTCAAACCTGTCAAATGTTAATAGGTCAGATTTAAAATTATGGTCAGGTTTGAAAAACTATTGCCAAAATCTGGAATCATTTTTATCTGCAGGTTCTTTTTCTTTTTTTTTAACAGTTTATTAAAGAGAAGTATCAGGCTACCTTAGGGTCTAGGTCAATGATACTAACAATTTGTGAACACTATCTTATATTAACAATTTACCAATTATGGCTGCTATTAATAATGAAATAATATAACAGATGAAATAACATAAACGGGTGAAAATAATGAATAATATAACATGGAAGAAAAGAATCCATTTTTCCCCAAAAAAGCTCTTTACACTGGACTAGTCAAACTTAATTTATTGTTATATTTAAACAGGGGTAATTTGTTTTACCTTTTATTTATATTTATTATTTGTAGGACTTAAACTTCTATTAGTCATGGTAAAAAAACTGTATGTACATTGCAACATCTATCAAAATATGTGTCCCTATATTTGAGTGACTAGTGACTTATATGTAACAAGTACTTTATTGTCTCATTATTTTTAGAAAATTTTGAGGGTTGGAAAAAATGTAATTCTCAGGTATAGTGTTACAGTATTATCCTTATATGAAAAACACATGAAAAAAATGTAACATGAGTAAATGAAATATACATAATCCAAAAGGCCATTTTTATACAGTGAGCCCCACATTTTCTTATTAAATTTTGTTAAGACTTCTAGATCACTAGGTTTAATATTCGGCCCCTGCTTCTACCTACAATCTGGTAACAGTTCTAATAAGCAATACTCTACCCCAAAAGAGGGCAGAAAAAAGTAAAATAATAAAAGTTTAAAAAAAAACACAAAATGGGGACGGGGACTTGCTAATTTAAATGTAGGAGAATTAGTCCTTATGAAGTTGAAAGTTGACTCTGAATGCATCTCAAAAGTTCAGATTCTTCTAACAAAAACAATAAACTGCTTATTAACATTGAATGAAGACTTGTGGTTATTTGGAGAATAGTGAATTTCACTACAATAACTTTCAGGCTGAACCACATTTTGCCTTTGCTCCTGAAGTCTTAAAAACAGACCACTTATTTTTAATGGAAAAGGAGGGAAATGAACTTGAAACATATACCGTGTGTCTGCCATTTTGCCAAGTATTTTCACACATGTAATTGAACCCTTAACTACAAACTGAGTATTTGGTATTGTTCTCCCCATTTATGAGAAAGCTAAAGTTCAGAGGTTAGGTAAACTGCCCTCAGGCCACATAACTAGTGAACAGTGGATCCAAGATATAAACCTAGGTCTTTCTGGTTTCAGAGTGTGTGGATCATTCAACATCTGTGAATTACTTTTCATAGGCTACTGTTTTTAATAACCACAACAACCTCATTAGGTAATACTAGCATCTGCATTTCATAGATGAGGAATCCAAGGTTTAGAGTCAATTACTAGATTAATTTAGAATTACTACAAGGTTTAGAATAAATTACTTTCTTGCAGAAAGTAGTAAATTTGGGACCTAAGTCCAGTACTCCAACTCTACTTTATCAGAATGCTTTCCAAATGTTATCCTGGTTGTCCAAGTGCAATCAAGATTTTGGGATTTAACGGTGCTTTGGATCTTTTTTGCATTTTCTAGGTGCCTTCTTGATACCTTATGCGATTATGCTAGCATTGGCTGGTTTACCTATGTTCTTCCTAGAGTGTTCACTGGGACAATTTGCTAGCTTAGGCCCAGTTTCAGTTTGGAGAATTCTTCCATTATTTCAAGGTTGGTATTAAAATGTTTTCCTTATTGTGTTTATTGGTCTATTCGTATATATAGCTGTCCTCACTATGTGGAAGAAAAGTGTTTAAAATTAAGACATATTAAAGGCAAAGAAGCATACACTGTTTTTCTGAATATTTGCCATTGTAGAATTTAAAAGTCAAGTGTTAATTTGTATCTCTGTTTATCTCGGGCTGCAGATACAGAATGAATTAGGAAGAATATTAGGGTTGTAAGGGTGCCATTATTTTCCTATTTTCACCTTTTTAATTCTCTTGGTACATAGTCCTGTTGTGCATTAATTCGTGTCTCCAGCTTTTTTCTACTTCACTTGCAGTCTTTGTCTTCTTGCTTGTGCATATCTTTTACAATGCCTCATTCAGAAAAGGTGAAGGGCAGGTCACTGTTTTTTCTTGGATGCTCCTAAAAGGACAATAGAAAAGTTTTACAAAATGCCTTGTTACTAAACATCAAACAACTTGCCTGAAGATTTGATATCATTTGGGTATGTGCTAGCTGCTGAAAAATATTTGTAAAAGCCTCAGTGCAACATCAAAAATAAAGTTACAGTGAGATGAATAGAATATTGTGCTGCAATATTAAGGAAGCTACCTCAATAGCTAGTCTTAAGCATGGGAGTCATATTCAGTATGCTAAACTGCATTTTGAAACTACTGAGTTAAAGAAACTTCGAACGTTTAAATTCAGATTGTTACTGAGTTGTTGAATTTTCTTTTCATGTGTTTGTAGAAATGCTGTACAAGCACACCTCATTTTACTGCACTTTGATTTTTTGTGCTTTGCAGATAATTGTATTTTTTTATAAATTGAAAGTTTGTGGCAACCTGGTGTCAAGCCACGGTTGCAGATATAGAAGGAATTAGGAAGAACTTTTCTGAATGAGGCATTGTAAAAGGTATGCACAAGAAAGAAGACAAGGACTGCAAGTGAAGTAGAAAAAAGCTGGAGACATGAATTAATGCACAACAGGACTATGTACCAAGAGAATTTAAAAGGTTGAAATAGGAAAATAATGACACCCTTACAACCCTATCTATTGGTGCCATTTCTCCAACAGCATTTGCTCACTTCGTGCCTCTGTGTCATGTTTGGTAATTCCTGCCATATTTCAAACCTGTTCATTATTATAGGCATTATGGTTGCCTGTGATCAGTGATTATGACTCAATAAAGTAATTCTTTAATTAAGGTATGCATGTGTTTTTAGACAGTGCTGTTGCACACTTAGTGGACTACAATGTAGGGTAAACATAACTTTTATATACACTGGGCAACCAAACACTTCATTTCACTTGCTTTACTGCAATATTCACCTTATTAGGGTGCTCTGCAACTGAACCCACAATATCTCTGAGGTATGCCTGTACACTATCCTTTCAGGGTATTAACTCAGCAGCTTTTCTACTTGTCAAAATGTTGGTTTACAGATGAAGATGTATTGTTCAATGAGTCAAGAGTATATGAGCTTTGAATAGTTTTTTTTTAAGGATAGTACCCACCCTAGCAAGAATTTACAGACTTAATAAGAAAGAGTAATGGACATGGGTTTTCCCTTATGTGAATTTGATGAGTTAATACAGGTCTTAGTACCTTATCTAATCAACTAAAAACTGTCTCAGGAAGCCAATCATCAAAATTACCTTATATTTGAGAAGGAAACTACTTAAAATGTAGTACTGCCTCCCCCACAGACTTCCTCAAAAATTTTTTTTAAAAATGAAAAAGTTGTTTGAAATAGCCTTCTCATTTTAAATAGACTTTCTGGAAACCTTTTGATGTACAGCTTTTTTTATGAATCAGCAAAAGAAATTTCTCATTTGGTTTTTTCATTGTTTTCTTTTCCAGGTGTGGGAATTACAATGGTCCTGATAGCCATTTTTGTGACGATCTATTACAATGTCATAATTGCCTATAGTCTTTACTACATGTTTGCTTCTTTTCAAAGTGAACTACCATGGAAAAATTGTTCTTATTGGGCAGATACAAACTGTAGCAGATCGCCTATTGGTAAAATTAATTTACTTATTTTTAGAATACTATTAACTGTGCATCATTCTTTTATATTATCTAATAAACTTAAAGGGTTCAGTCATTTTCTAACCAATTTAGGTAAAGTTTTAACTGAGCCATAGGCTATTGATGAAAGCAGAGTAAAGCATGTACACCTGAAAGCTGACTAACGCAGTATGTTAATTTCTGAGGGCATAAGGCAAAATCACAACTAGGAGAACTTCTTACAGGCCTAAGTCCTGGGCAGGAGAGAAGGAAGAAAATGGGAAAGTGGTAAAGAGAGAAAAGCGCTACCTATGATTGGAGTAGTATTTTTCAGGAAACACTGAGTGTTGTGCATGTCATATGTTGCTAATCTTTGGGATAATGTAGTGTCAGTATTGCAGACTAATATGACTGGGATTGCATATGTATATCAGAGAACAAAGTGAAAATGATTTAGTGCTTCTTAGGTATTTAAAGATGTCATTTATTTATATAGGCTAAATAAGTCCACATACTAAAAGTTCCTTAAAGCATTAATTCCCAACTGAAGTGATTGTTACTCTGTAGCTGTTTTTATCATAAATACAATCACAGTTTAAAAGGGCAGATATTTCCAGACTCATCCCCAGCTGTGTAGCAGAGATTTAAGATGCTGAATGTGCATAGCTATTTCATTTGTAAGATTTCTACTCCACTGTCACTAAGTAACAATTTAGATAGTACTTTAAATATTTTACCATTAAAACTATTTCCCAGGAAAATATTCTTCAAAACTAAGTACTTATTTGTATACTCCTTTTATAATTTTTAGTAACTCACTGTAGTGTGAGTATAAACATGACAGAGATCTTCCAAGCAAATAAGAGCTGGGTAAATGCCAACAATTTTACCTGCATCGATGGAAGTGAAGTTTATCAGCCAGGGCAGCTTCCCAGTGAACAATATTGGAAGTAAGTGCATTAGATGATGTGCTTCTTAAGCAGGTGCTATTCAAAACTTTTTATAAATGACAATAAAATATTAATCAGCCCTTAACTCACACAAGTAGAGAAAAAGGGGGGAATCAGAGCAAATTATACTTCATTTGTTCCAAAAGTATACCTACCTTGTACCTGCAAAATTAGTTCATAGTTAAAAAATTGTCATTTATAAATCAATTAAATGGGCACAACACTGTCAGTAATGATTTATTTAGTGCTTATTAGGTATAAGTTAGGGCATTGCTTTGAAGAAAAATAATATTCAAATGTTAGACTATAATGAACAAATTCTCACAATACACAGTTGGGTGATGAGCAATATTTGGGGCAAAATTGCTATTTAAGGCTGCAGTTCTTCATTATCCATCTTGCTTATAATTGTCATTACGTTATGCAGAAAAATAGATATCAGTGGGGTTTAGAGAGAATAAGGCCAGTAACGCCCACTAAAAGGGACTCAAAGAGTTAAACAGATAAAACTCCCAGATATAAGGAGCCAGAAAATACTCACAGAGTTAATGAGTTAATCGTCTGAAGCTCCCAAGGCCAGGAGTAACTTGGAATGTCCAGATATTCCCCAGATAAAGACAAGGATCCGAGTACACAGTCCATGTCTTCACTGTGCCAATTAGATGATGCCATTGTAAGATTTACTTTAGCTTGCTAAAAGGCCAGTTAATTCTTTAACTTAGCCTATATGGTGTTTTTTCCTCCTCCTCCAGCCCCTCATCAAGTAATTTTGTAACCAGGGCAGGAGACAAGCACCATAATTAATTTTCCAAAAAAACCCAGATATAAACAGTATAGTAAGAACAGGAAAGATTCCATCTTAAAGCTAAGATTACATTCTAAAAGCCAGGAAGTTAGGAAGTAAGATTCCTAACATATTCTTTCGCAAACAGACAATAATTCAGCCCATCTTGGGGGCAGGGCAAGCAGTCTGGATTGATATGTTCCCAGAGGGAAACTGCTATCCTGGGGAGGAACCGAATCAGTAAATTTCTTGTGTTAAGCCAATTTTTCAGAATTACCTCCAGGACTGATAATAGAGGAGAGGAGACATGGTGTCTCTCACCAGAGATAAGCATCTTGAGACCACTTAACATGTCTACACACCCTAGCCCTTTGTCACATTCCTAAAAAATCCTTAAAAGAGGGAACCCCCAATGTTTCAGGGCACCTCTTCTCTGAGGTTTCCCATATTCTCCTTTCTTTGAGCGTGCACCTTTTTGCCTGAAATAAACTTCTCAATGTTCAATTTATAACTTTTGTCTCTGTGCCTTTCCAGTAGTAAGTGTCCTTGTTACTTTGCTATTTCATTCTAATCCTCTGGACTTAAGCTCAAATCTTCACTCTCTCTGTCTTATTTCAGATAAGTAGGGAGGGGCTGCTGAGAGTTCATATATGGGCTCGCAAGCCTCCATTTCCTGGTTGACCTGGATGGAACTGCAGCTATATGGTCATGCTCTTTAGTGCTTTTCTGAAAGTCTCCTTTCTTTGCCTCTGAGAATTTTGCAGAACATAATCTCACTCCATCCAGTGCTCTGTGGCTCCCCCAAATGCTGGGGTGGCAGGGACTCAGTTCCCATGCCATGCAGATCCAAGTGGACACTGGATGCCAGGTGACACTGGCTTAAGGAGTTAGCAGGGTATGTGCCTCATGCTGAGCAGCAGTTCAATGAACTCTTTTATCACTGTGTTCTTCCTTACTCTCTGCTGCCTGCAAGGCAGCTGTCATTCCCTAATATTCTCGCTTTAATGAATTCCTTCCTCACCTCATGCTCTGACTTCTCCGCGTCTTTGAACTGAATTCCTCCCTAACAGTTATATGGTAAAAAAAATATTTGGGGCCTTTTTATTTTCCTTACTCTATACTTACTTACCCTTTATCTTTTTACCTAATTTCCTTGATTATTGCTGTAATGAACTCTTCCTCATCTACATGTTAAGTGTTTATGTGACCCTCTTAAAATTTGGATCTTGAAATGTTCCCAAACACTAAGCTAAGAATTAAAATCCTAAATCCATGCATGCCCCTTGTAGAATTCATGGAGTTTTACAGAAAGTCTTAGAAAAAGGTATAAATAATGGGACCATTTAGATTTCATGACAACTACAAGTATGATGAATAAGAAAATATTCAATACAACTTTAAATGTTTTCTGTCATTTTAACTTAAGAAAAAATGCTGTAACAAGTAAGATGAAATAGTCTGATATAAGGTTAACCTCTTTACATAAAGGAGTTTTGAAATATTGGGGGAAAATCATAGCTGAAGGAATCAGTAGATCTTTTATTCCAGGGTTTGGAACTTTGGATTGGCTATAGTTAACCCTGAGGTTTAGAGCCTGACTTTTCATTGAAATGATTTTCCCCCTGTATGTAACAGTATCAATAAAAAGTTCACAAGACATTGATGCATTAAGATAAAATAGTCATGAAGCTTTTCCCTGGATTAAAGATATTACAAAATTCAATGTATTAAGACAAGTGATTTTGTGTTCGTAAAAGGGCTTATGTGTTTTCAGTAAAGTGGCGCTCCAGCGATCAAGTGGAATGGATGAGACTGGAGTAATTGTGTGGTATTTAGCCCTTTGTCTTCTTCTGGCTTGGCTCATAGTTGGAGCAGCACTATATAGAGGAATCAAGTCTTCCGGCAAGGTAATTTGGAAAACACATTAGATAGTGATGTAGCTGTTTTCCAACGTCATTTTAGTTCAGTGTCAAGCATTATCAAATCCTGTTTTGTTCACAATGGGAATACTCAAATGTGTGAAAAGCTAAGTAGGTAGCGTAACTCAAAGAAAAAACATAAGATCACTACTACTTTTAAAAATAAAACAAGCAAAATCTAGTAGAGTTCTGCAATTACTCAAAACTTGAACCCTTCTAGTTGATACAGCATTCTGCAACTTGAGAGTATATTTTTAAGATTTTCTGTTACATGAAAAAGCATCTTGAGTGAAATTATATATTGCAATGTTTGGTTTGGGAAGTCTAGATTCTTGTTATGTAGAGTAATAGTGTCAGGATTCCCCTAGTTGGAGAGAGGGAAAAAAATTAACTATGCAATTGTTCTCTTAAAGCTTGCCAAAACTGTCTCAGAACCCTCTCCCTCAGCAAAGAATCCTCTTCTGAAAAATCATCGTATTTTCCCACTTATTTACTTTATTTTTTAAATGAAAATGTCATAGTGCATCATGACAAATTCAGAGGACATGAAATTTTCTCTGTGAGCACTTGTACAGTACCCAGAAAAGTGAATGTTTATGTGTTTATAACTAGTAGAATGAAATTTCCTTAAAGATGGAGGACTGGAGTAATTGTGTGTACTATCTTTGTATTCCTGGTACAATATCTAGCACATGCACTTAATGTTAAACTGTAATGAGACATGCTGTTAGATTGCAAAACTACTGTGAACATCACAGAGTCTGTGGAAACTTTCCAAAATGTTTCAATTGCATATTTTTTAAACCTTCAGTTCCTTTTTGATGTTAACATTGAAAGAATCCATTAAAGGCCATTTACCCAAGCAATTAATTTGTATTGGTCTCTGGATGACTTCTTGAAATCATCTCCTTGGGCATTTTTTCAAACACAGGATACCAAAGCGGATCAAGGAAATCGTCCACATTAATGAAAAGCCAGCCTCAAAGGCAATGTGCTCATCTAGAACCATGTGTTACTATGACACAAGCAGTGCACTTGTATTGTGTGCTATCAAACTCTCTTACTGGTGGCTTTAAGGATAATAATAGCAAGAGTCCAGCATGCACTTTAATCAGCTTTCATGGGATTTGGACATGTACTAGAAGATTATTTTTCTTGTCCTTGGGGACTGAGTACATAGTCACCATTGCAGGGTTTAAAATCATTTCTCTTCCCACCTCAATGTGATAATTTACCAAGAGGTGATATTCGGTCTGTTCAGATACTCATTCAGATGTATTTATATATTTAGGAAAGCTCTCTACCTAGACTCCAAGTTATCACTTCTGAGCTGATCATGTATTTACAATCACGAACCTGGGAAATATTGCTTCATATGTCAGAGTGTTTTGAAAATGGATCATTTGAGAGGGTGAGCACAGAAAGAGGAAATAATGTCCATTTTGGTATTGGTATTACCACACCAGAATTACTGACACCCTTATGAAAACCGTTCATACTTTATTTTACTAATCTCAACTGGTTAATAACCTTATTTGTATATAATTATACACCATGATTTAAAAAATAACATTAACTTTTGGTGTTTTTCTTGGTAGGTGGTATATTTTACAGCTCTTTTCCCCTATGTTGTTTTATTCATCCTGTTAATACGAGGTGCCACTCTGGAGGGTGCATCCAAAGGAGTTTCATACTATATTGGAGCACAGTCAAATTTTACAAAACTTAGGGAAGCTGAGGTAAGTCTTAATTTGGATTTCAAATGATCTGAGGGGTAAACTTTAAAGACAAATACCGAAAATCTTTTGTTGTATATGAGCGTCATAATGTTGTAGCTTGCAGAAGACTATGTATGCAGTTAAGTTAGTTAGTGTTCCTGTCTGCTAGGATGTCTGATTTAGCTACTTAACATGATCCTAATACTCTCTTTTTGGAAGTGAGATAATAATTTTCAGCAATAGGATTTTAGAAGTCATTTTATTCACATAACTGATTCTATTTGACCAAAAGGATTTGGGGCTTATTAATCTGAAAAATAACATTTCATGCATGAATAGCTGCAAATTGATGGCTAGCACTATGTGGCCTGCTGGATAAACTCACAGTAGATTTCAAGATTTAGTTGAAAGTTTAATGGTTCAAAAATACGTCTTCATTGTCTTCAAAAGTTAATATCCCAGAAGTAAGATAAACTTTTCCATAACAGATTATGAACTTAAAACACAAATTTGAAATGGACAAAGAATTCCATAAATAAAACAGTTACTTGTACCTGAGACATAATATGTGCCATGAACATGAATTGGGTAACCCTCTTTTAACTTTAGTCCACCTCCAGATGAAGGCTGTGTATGTCACGGGTACATGAAATCTTTTACAATTTTGGCTGCAGAGAACATTAACACCACGTGTACTCTATGTACTATGGTTCTATTGATACAGCCTTAGAGTGCATTCACTTTTTTAGGAGTCACATCACATTCTTGGCACACATTAAGTTCCTGGTCAGCTGAAGCCCTGCCATCTCATGTTGAAATCAAGAAACACTATGTTACTAGTATCTACCATACTAATAGTGCTAACCAAAATGGATATGAGTTTTAGTTTGCTATTGGTATTCTTTGTGGAAGTCTTCCTAATTTCCAGCAACTGCTGTTTCCTAAATACTTACAATCAGATATTTAATTATTTGTTGGAGAACTTTTCTGGTAAGCATGTCAAATTGATCAGTTTTTGGTCATACACATTTTACCCTTTACCTTCATGAAAAATGAAATGTCAATCTCTGGCTTTTGGTTACCTTTCTTGTGCCCAAATAGTTTTCATTCAATAATTAACTACAACAGCACTGAATTATTTGAAAACCATGAACTTTTATTGTTTTAGTCTTGGAGATTAACATATTTTGATGTGTCCACAAGCCACCTGTTTATTTCTTCATTTATCTTGGGCTTCACATCTTTTAACCTTGCTTGTTAATCTCCTCCCAACTAGAAGGCCACCTTTGTTGGTGGATAAGAAATAAATAAAATGGAAGTTGGGATACATCATCCTCTCTGTTAGGTTATTAAATAAGATAAAATATTTAATGTACTTTTGAAATGGTGAACTGTTATAAATATGAGCATGCAAATATTTCCATTATTGCTGTTATAATATACCATATTATTATAGATGCACTATTTTCTCTAAGAAGTAGACCCTCCATATTCTTTAAACATAATAAGTTTGGGCACAGTTGAAAATTCCCTCTGATATTCTTTAAGTGGTTTTTATAAGCCTCAGATCACCTGGGCTTTCTAGTTACTTGAAACTCTCCTGAAAAATTGGTATGACTATTTTATATTGGTCTGTGTCTTGGTGTTTCTGTTATTTTTAAATCATCAGAGCTAAACGCAAAGCTGCTCATGAAACACACAATTTTGTCTTCCCACTGTCCCACCTCAACACAAGCACTACCCCCACTGCTTCTTTGGGTTTGCAGGCAGTGAGAATTTTTTCTTAGATTATTTTCTTTATTTCTCTCAAGCCATAGGATTATATATTTATATTTATATTTATATTTATATTTATATTTATGTGTGTGTATAATATATGATAAAAATATATTTCCTTTTCTTTGAATATCTGAATTCTGCTGAGATGTCTAGAAGAGTAAAGGACCATACAGATTTATAGCTAGAGGGTCTTTAGGTCTTCAGTGATTATTTTACTAATGCCCCTCATTCTACAGTGATGAAATTCAGACCCGGAAAGATTCACATTTAGTTAAGTTTACACAGCCAGTTTGTGCATCCTGAATTAAGATTTCCCAGTCCTTAAACTAATAATCTTGTATACAGCTATGAGACTGCTAAATATGGAGATTATAATTATGTTTGGAATTTCACTTTTTTTGCAACTTAGGCATACCTCAAGGTATGCAGTAGCATTCTTACACCACCCAGACCTGCCATACCCACTTCCAGCTCCCCCTCACTCACATATACATATATAATGTATCGAATACAAGCAGCTGAGACCAATGGGAGCATGTTGTTCATCTCTTAATATGTACAACTGCCTAAGAAATAAGAGCGTTTTATTTCTAACGTGACTGTTATATGTAAGTGAAATAACCCTGATTGATTGCTCAGTTACTCTGTCTATCCATCCGTTTTGCTTCCTATGGGCTTCCTGCCATGATGAGGCAATTATAGTGAAGTAATCATCTAACATCACGTTGTATTCTGAAACCTAGCAATATTTCTCTTACTCCCTAACAACTTTATCTTTGTTGAACTTGGAAATAGATTACATACCTTTCAGGAGTAAATTGTTGTTTTTAACTTCCTCAGAGGAAACTGAGTATCAATTTATGAAGATTTTTCATAATAACATTAATATCTACCATTGAGCATCCTAATTGTTTTACATCTGCTATCTCATTTAATTCTCACATCATTCCTAGGACACTTACAATAATTATTATTATCATCTCCATTTTATAGATGAAAATACAGGCTTAAAAATGTCAAGTAAATTGACACCAGAGAGAGTGAGAAGTATTGGATGTAACCTTCAATTTTCTGACCCCAGAGCTAGAACTCTTAGACACCATATTATACTGCTGGCCTTCCACTGACCAGTCCTGTTTTCAGATGGACTAAAAAAACACTTGCCCAAAGATATGCCAGTTTATCTACAACATTCAGAAAACTTTTCTATAAACCCCAAAACATACAAAGCTAAATGCCGTATTGTGTCAGGTTTACATATTTATGTAGTAAAAATGTAAACAAGGAAATGATAAACACAAAAGTCAGGATAGTTACCACTGGAGAGTAGAAGGGTGGAATGATCAGGAAGGGGCACATGGAGGCTTTAGAAGACTGGTAACATTATATTTCTTAAGCTGAGTAGTGGGTACCTGGGTGTTCCTTTCACTGTTATTTATAATAGTTATTCATTTGTATATGTGTTTTTATACAGATGAAAATGAACATTAAGATTCCATATTTTTACAT
Source organism: Manis pentadactyla (assembly GCF_030020395.1). Classification (NCBI taxonomy): domain Eukaryota; kingdom Metazoa; phylum Chordata; class Mammalia; order Pholidota; family Manidae; genus Manis; species Manis pentadactyla. The sequence continues at coordinate 114,702,640 of NC_080038.1, read as the reverse complement.
ATTAAACTATTTTCTAAGATTAAATTTAAGTGATTTAGTTTTATATTTAAACTTGATTCTAAAATTAAATTATTTTCTAAAATTAAAAATTAAGAACATATTCTTTAAAATATCAAATTATTTTCTTTTGTAGGTTTGGAAAGATGCTGCCACTCAGATATTTTACTCCCTTTCAGTGGCTTGGGGTGGCTTAGTTGCTTTATCATCTTACAATAAGTTCAATAACAACTGCTTCTCAGATGCCATTATAGTTTGTTTGACAAACTGCCTCACTAGTGTGTTTGCTGGATTTGCTATTTTCTCTATCTTGGGACACATGGCTCATATATCTGGAAAGGAAGTCTCTCAAGTTGTAAAATCAGGTATGTTATGCTGTATATTATTAACTTTGATTAATCCAATGTAGTTCACTTAAGAAACACTAATATATTTTATAGCAATTTACTTAAAGCATTCAAGATTTAGGGTATTCCATTTTCTTTTGCATATATATAATTTAGTTGTTTTAATGATATATATATATATTTTAGTTGTTTTAATGATGTAATAATTCTTAAATGATCTGAGAAAATAGGACTATATTAGGGAACCATTATTTAAGAAGATATCTTTTCCAAGTTTTGTTTAGACCTTAATATGAACTACTTACTGCACAATTAAAAGTATCAGGTATGCTAAGCACTATACATCTATCTATCTATCTACCTATCTATCTATCTATCTATAATACATATATAAGAATATGTGAGAGACAACATATACAAAAATTCCTCTATGTACAATTACAGTATTGGGTTTGAATTTTTAAAACACACCGATATCATATAGATAGAAACTCAAGTCACTTTGATTGACCAACTGTGTCCAGCTTTGAAAGAATCTGATCAATGAGCTTCCTAACTTCAAAGACATTAGCTAGGGATGCTTAGTTACCTGGTGAGTTCTAAGGTTCTTTAAAGTATGAATTACTCATTAAATTTTGATTTAGGGTTAGTATCATTTGATGGAGAGACTGGTGAATGAGAATGGAATGTTAGGACTAGAAGGGACTGTGGAGGGAAGTCTAGTGTCCAGCTCCTCATTTACAAAGGAAAGGACTGATGAATGGAAATGCTATGTCTTGCAGAAGATCAAATTGTTAGGAAGTGACAGAGCCTAGGGTAAAAGCTACTAGTCCTGAATCCTAGATGAGTTTTCCGGAAGGTTGGAGAAATTTAACATACATAAAACTAAATATTACACAATATAATTGAAATTGTTTTTAAAGAAAGGATCTCTGATGGTAACATACATCAAATGGAAAATAAGATTTAGTTTATAGTTTCATTATATACAATTTTGCAGGTGCCCATATACTAATTAAAGTAGCACTACATATAATGATTCTGGGTAAAGATTTGGAGACACAGTTGAACACTAAAAAGCTAGTTCCATAAATCTTTCATAGGTGGTATAATTCTTTTAGATTTCTAGGCTCAGAACATGTGACGTGATTTAGGTTTCTGGAGTTTCAGACAGGTGCTAGTCTTGATTAATGTTAAAAAAAATGAAATCAGTTAAACAAAATCATTGAAATAGCTAAAGATGTCTCCTGTGAAAAATGTACCATTTACAAAATTTATCTAACTTAACTCATGTCACATGTTCACATTATCACATCATAGAAGAACCAAGTCAAATAGTTTTAAAGGTGAAAGTGAAACAGTTGCTAAAGAATTTATATCATGGATTGGGGTACCAAATTATGATGAGAGTTTCCTAATATCATCTTCTGAAAATATCCAAATATGTGAATTTTCTTGGCAACTAGCTTAAAATGCCATACATTTTTCTTAGGTTTCGATTTGGCATTCATTGCTTATCCAGAAGCTCTAGCCCAACTCCCAGGAGGGCCATTTTGGTCCATATTATTTTTCTTCATGCTTTTGACTTTGGGTCTTGACTCTCAGTTTGCTTCCATTGGTAAGTAATACACCTAGGGATAAAATATCCTTCTCATATTTGACTCATATTTTCTCTACTTAAAAATATCCTCGTTGCCGCCTCTAGCTTTTAGTCTCAGAATGATCTTTCTGAAAATACTTTATAAATTAAATCTTCAATGCAGAGAAATACTAAGCACTCACGTACCAGACACCCAAAAGGAAACAAACATTAATATTTCATCATATTTGCTTTAGATATTTTTTAGAAAAATCATCTGTGACAGGTAAATTTGAAGTCCCCTATGTTTCTCTCCCTCATTCACATTCCTTCTTTCCTAGAAGCAACCATTACCATGGATTATATATGTTACTCAGTCCATGTTTGTATACATTTTACATGTATCCAAAAAATATATATAAACTTTAAATTTTCACATCAGTGTGAAGTTTCATAGCATATATAACATTCTGACTGTTGTTTTTTTACATGTATTATAAATGCATGTTGAAGCATAGACATTGAGATCTAGTTAATTCACAATCTGTCACCTTAATGGTGGGCATTTGGATTGTTTCCAGTTGAGCACAATGACGCTGCTGCAATTAGAATTATTGCATGCGGCTGTATGCACACACGGGGACTTTCCCTATGGTGCATGCCTAGGGATTCTGAAATAGTTTTCATCTTATCATTCTCGTAAATAGAGCCTTTTAAATAGTTTACTGTTTACAGGGGAAAGTCCAGCCTGCAACGTTCAAAGCCCTTGAACGTTCCAAATGTGTATATTAACCCGTTCATTCATACATCCCTCTACTTTTAGCCAGTAACTTGTTTCATGAATACATTTCTTTTTTAAACCCAGAAGGTTTTTCTGTCTGCATGACATTTGTTCAAATATTCACCTTACATAGAAGTTCTGCTAGAATTTTTCCTTCCCTATCACCTTTCAAACTACTCTGGCCCTAAGAGACCTGTTATCTTACAGTTACTATCAATGAAAAACTTTATGAAACAAACTAAAACCAACAAATAGAGCTGCATTTGATTTTTGCCAGAAATGCCAAGTGGTGAGTGCCAAGAGGAAGGACCCTGTGGATTTATTATTATTATTTTTTATTTTGGTATCATTAATCTACAATTACATGAAGAACATGATGTTTACTAGGCTCCTCCCTTCACCAAGTCCCCCCCACATACCCCTTCACAGTCACTGTCCATCAGTGTAGTAAGATGCTGTAAAATCACTACTTGTCTTCTCTGTGTTGCACATCCCTCCCCATGCCCCCCCCCACTATACATGCTAATCTTAATGCCCACTTTCTTTTTCCCCGCCCTTATTCCTCCCTTCCCACCCATCCTACCCAGTCCCTTTCCCTTTGGTAACTATTAGTCCATTCTTGGGTTCTGTGATTCTGCTGCTGTTTTGTTCCTTCAGTTTTCCTTTGTTCTTATACTCCACATATGAGTGAAATCATTTGGTACTTGTCTTTCTCCACCTGGCTTATTTCACTGAGCATAATACTCTCTAGCTCCATCCATGTTGTTGCAAATGGTAGGATCTGTTTTTTTCTTATGGCTGAGTAATGCTCAAAATAGAAATACCATTTGACCCAGGAATTCCACTTCTAGGAATTTACCCTAAGAATGCAGCACTCCAGTTTGAAAAAGACAGATGTACCCCTATATTTATTGCTGCACTATTTACAATAGCCAAGATATGGAAGCAACCTAAATGTCCATCAGTAGATGAAAGGATAAAAAAGATGTGGTACATATACACAATGAGACCCCGTGGATTTTTAAAAGCAAGGAGGAAGGTCTAGAGTATGTGCTCAGCATGTATTTGTGAATCTGGTTACCAGAGGTTGAATTTTCTGATTTAAACTATCGGCAAACAAGCTGGCATATAACATGTCATTTCTTCCCTTCTGAAGAAACGATGACAACTACAATTCAGGATTTATTTCCAAAAGTGATGAAGAAAATGAGGATCCCCATAACGCTGGGATGCTGCTTGGTTTTGTTTCTCCTTGGTCTTGTGTGTGTCACTCAGGTACAGTGTAGTGTTTTTTTCATCAGTAAAATGTGAGTCTGAATGTATTTTATGATCTAAATGGGGAAACCAAAGATTTAAGAGGATGCTTAGTGACAAGCTCAAGCCTGACTCGGATCAAAGTTTGCTGAGTTTCAGCCCTGGTTTTTTCCCATTGTAACACAATTTCCATAGGAAGTATATTTTGCAGAGTGGGAAGAGGCCCAATAATGGACCATTTTCCCAATTACAATAAAGTTATAGACTGCAAAAATACACACTGTTTCTTGGCAGCTACTACAGAGCCCACAGACAATGCACATCATTTTGATAATCAGCTATTCTGAATGCTTATTTTTTTTCCCAGTGACTCAGTATAGAATGAAAGGTGAATTCTTTTGGAGCTATTTAAAGCCACATTTGTATTTACGTTTGAAAACATTACTTCGAAGCCAAGGAGGATATGTTAAAACCAAATTAATAGATTCAATTGGGATACTTCATCAATCATAAAAATAATTAAAATATACTTAGAAGTAACTGACATTTTTTTGGTAGGCTGGAATTTACTGGGTTCATCTGATTGACCACTTCTGTGCTGGATGGGGCATTTTGATTGCAGCTATACTGGAACTAATAGGAATCATCTGGATTTATGGTAAATTGTGACCATAGAATTATCTGTACCTTTTATTAAAATAATTTAGTTTGATTCCTTTTCATTATGTTTACTATAACAGTAAAGTATACTATAACTGGGAAAAAATATACTATGAATGAAATATAGTTAAAGGTGTATGCTTCCTTGCTGTGCTATAGCAAAATATTTAGTCAGATTGATATTTGGGGCCACAATGATTAAGGGAAGAAAACATGAGCAAGGGATGAATGCACTCTTTGTTGTTGGTTTTTTTTTTAGGAGGGAACAGATTCATTGAAGATATAGAAATGATGATTGGAGCAAAAAGATGGATTTTCTGGCTATGGTGGAGAACTTGCTGGTTTGTCCTTACGCCTCTCCTTTTGATGGTAAGTATTAATATGCCATGAGTTTGGTACCAATAATATGTATGCATCCAAACAATTCTAAGAGAAACTTGAAGAATAATTCCCATTGGAAATAATTCACATAAGGAAAACTAATGTCATAAATTAATGATTTTCAACTTTTGCTTTATGACTGACACCTCCAACTTGCTTAAATTAAAATGCCTTTGCAGTATTATTTTCAAGGGAACATGTACCATTTGAGAAAATAAACAGCCTCCTATAGACTTAAAGGTCCTACATACTTAAAAATCATCAGTAGGATAAATAAAAATAGACCATTCATTTGCTCATTCCCTAAAATATATGCTGAGCCATCTACAACATTCCAAACCTCTCTGCTAGGTACAGAAAATACAAAAATGCCTACAAGCCAGACTGCTACCAAGGAGTTCAATCTAAATATACCAATTGCTGTGTTGTACACCTGAAGCTAACTGTGAAATATACTAATCACTATGTTGTACACCTGAAACTAATATGATATTGTACGTCAACTACTTCAGTAAAACAATTTATAAAAAAAAGTAAATAAATAAACTAATTTATCATATATGAACTATAGAAACAACAACAACTCTAAGAGCTAAGAAACAACACTCAGGTTTTACTGCGTACATTTTATGGAGGCATTTAGTATATCTGAAATTACTAAAAGAAACTCACCTGTGTTAATACAGACACTAGTTTATGTTAATAGGATGTCTTACTGGAGACACATGACATATAGACATGCTATCTTTAAATAACAGTTCAGGACAGTAGCTGGATGAGTGACAAACATTGAGGAGGCTGGAGAATTCCTGTTGACTAGAGATAATGGTTGCGGGAGGAAGTGGCAAAGCTTCACAGAGGATGTGTCTTGGCTCTCATTGTCTCCATGCTTCCAAGGCTTTCCTAGAAAAGCCATTAAGGAATTTGATCTCGCATTTGCTTCACACCTGAAATATCATGTTTGTCTTTAGAGGGTGTTGTTTTATTTTTTTAACATTAGAAGGCCAGTTTCAAATAGTGAGTAGTTGGGGACTGGGTGTGCTGAATTAAAATATTTGGATGCTCCATATTCTTGTGAAAGGACTTGGACAGGGCTACTAAATATTCTTTTCCTCATTTGACAAGTCTCCTTAATAAAATAAGCTCCTTATCAATTTAGAAGATCTAACTAGGCATTTTAGCTAGCTAATTTTCATTGATTACATAAATTTGACAACTGGATTTACTTTAAAATGCGAAAGTATTAAATGATACATATTATTGTCTATTTTATATAAACTTATATGTACTAGACTCCACTGTCCCTCATCCATTCTCTTGTAGTTATGGAAGATTATGGTAATTGTGAAATGCATTTAAATTACTGTAATTTAGTGAATTAATCTAATTCTAAAATTAAACTTGACTGTCTATCTTATAAAGGTTCTTACATTCTATTTGCTCATTGATTTTAGTAAAACAAAGAGCTAAATTTAGAGAAACTACTAGGTGATTTGGGGTTGTTTTTTTTTGTTTGCTTTGCAGATTTGTAAATAATTAGTTTTAATGCAGCAACATGTCTAGAAAGTTTCTTAGTATTTGGCTTTAAACTGCTTTCAGCATTAAGACTCAAATTTCACCATTTTACCCAAGCATACATTGAGCTTGCTTTTTTTCTAAGAGGCTGGAAGTAAAGTGTGTTTGGTAAATATGCACCAGTAGTATGTGTGAATGTGTATGTGCTTTGGGTGTGGAGTAAGGGGTGCTCTGTACAGTGAAAATAATTAATAAGGAGCAAAACATGTTCACTAAAGGGTACTTTACATTCTCTGAAGTGTTCAATATGCTGGGCCAGTTTAAGGCACAGAATAAAACCGTGCACTTATAAAGGAAAGTTAGAATTTCAATCAGAAAATTTCAGACATCATTTTACTTTCAATCTGATACATCTTTTGGTAAAGTATTTTGCTGAAATACATGTTGGACAATATTTATTATCTTTTATAGATATATATGTGGAGGTGCTAATTTTGGGAGAATCTGTTCAAAGCCAGACACAAATTATTTAGACTGGTTCATTTAGCATTGTTATCTTCTGGCTATTACCTACTTATCTGGGCTGCTTGCATGCGTTTTCATTTCAATTGTTTTTGATAAATTTTTTCTGAGGAGTGGCATCAAATTGCTAATCATTAGTGCAATTGAAATCACTAGTGCAATAAAATCTCATCTTTAGTATTGTCTTTTCATATTTTACTTTCTCAGGCAATTTTGATCTGGTCACTAGTGAAATTTCATAGACCCTATTATGCTGAAATTCCATACCCTGACTGGGGTGTTGCTCTAGGCTGGTGTATGATTATTTTCTGCATTATCTGGATTCCAATTATGGCTATCGTAAAAATAATTCAAGCTAAAGGAAACCTCTTTCAAGTAAGCACATTAAATTCATATTATTTATACTTTATATTAAGTACTTATATTCAAAGTGAAAATTAATTTCCCCATAGGGTGGTAATATGAAATTATGAACATAAGATCAAATTGATCACTCTTTCCTTTAGGCTTCTTCTATACCTGAGACAATCATCCATTACTAGGTGCATAACATTGCATTATATATGCTGTGGATATATTTGTGCCTCCTTGTACTAGACCACAAGCTCCTTCAAGGAGGAGTCTTGTCTTGCTTGCTGTGTCCTCAGGCCCTATTCAAGTGCTTACTGTGCACGTAAAAGTTATGACATTTATACTTGTACTGAGTTGTTCCTGAAGATGACACAGAGCAGATGACATTTTTGCTTTATATCTGTAATCTTCACTTTTAAAAGCTTGTTTGATTATAATACATATTCTAATATATTTAGACTGGGGAAAGCCTAGTACATTATCTTGAACCCAGCCTAGAGCTGAGTCGTCCCACGGAGACCTAGGGGGATGGCGTTGATCATGACATCTCACTAGGACAATCATGAGTAGGTTGAGGAGTCAGGTTTTAAATAAATTTCCAAGCCCATTATGAGTGGATCGATATCGATATCCGTGGTTTGACCCTGGAGCTCCCTTTCTTTGATTCTTGAAACTTTCCAGGTATACACTGGTTTAGATCCTCACCGAACCCTCATGCTAGTTGGTTAAATTTGAGTATCATTTTTTAGTAAACTGTGTATTAAGAATTTAGATGATCACTTTTTACTTATTTACTGGTTCTTAATTTCATTTTGGTTAGCAAAGAGACAACCTTCTAAAATGAAAATACAGTTTTTGATATTTGCTTGTTTACAGATAGTAGCACTTAAGTTCCAAAACAAGCTTTCTTTTTCCTTTTTTTTTTCCTCTTCAGCGCATTGTAAGCTCCTGCAGACCAGCTTCTAACTGGGGCCCATACCTGGAGAGACATCGTGGGGAGAGATATAAAGACATGATAGATCCTGAAAATAAGACTAACCATGAAATACCTACTATTAGTGGCAGCAGACTACCAGAATGAGATCAAATTTTAAAAAATATATGGTTGCATGATGTGATTATTTTAGAATAGAGGAAAATATTTATTTGTATGTTGATTAAGTAGAAAAAATGTATATACTATATTCATAATAGAATAAGCCTTTTTCCCATTTAAGTAGGAATGTAATATAAAAATGTAAATCTAATGTGTAGCAATGTGATTATTATATTTCTTTTTAGAATATTTATCTGTGTAACACACATAGCTGTCTCTACTTCACAATAATATTTTTGTAAATATCACCATAATATTTTTCTAATATATTGAAGGCTTTAGTTTGAGCTGATTTAGAAAATAGTTATATTTTCTATTATACAAGTTTTAAATATTTGCTTATATTTTCACAGTGTGCAATCATTTTTTTTCCATAGAGCTGGGGAAAATAAATCAGTATATTTTTAAAAAGTGTTAAAATTGAAGGCCTCACTTGATTAGAAATACCATACATATATGGAAAAAATGGGCTATCTATGTAATATGAAGACCACAGTTTAACGTTTTTGATCCAAATATGTCTGAAAGCGTCATGTGTTTATGGCTCACTTTTTCTATGTGAACTTAGTGGTTATGTCCTTCATTTACAAATAGTGAAAAAAGAAAGAAAATAAAGATCCTATGGGCGGTAAGTGATAAATCTAGAAAACTGAATCCAGAAGCTTTGAGAACTTCATTCCCTATGTAATGTCTTACTTAGGTTTTATTTGGAAGATAAATAGGATCCATCTAATTTCTACTGTGTTTCACAAAATTAAGAGTAGTTCATTATACTCTCTGAAATCTAGGTTTAATTTCAGATAAAACATGTAACAAATATAATGAAGAAATGGCTTCAATAAAATCTAAAACCTTATGTTTGCAATATATAGTTAACAGAACAACTAGAAAGATTTTGCCTTATTTGAGTAAGTTACCACTTACAGGTGATAACTTATTTGCATAGTTATAGGAAATAAGCTTGTTAAACCTGTCAAGAGTGAGGATAGCCAAATTAGAAAGTCCTATGTCCCAGTTTCCTCACAAAAGATAATGAAAACATGTTGTATTATGAATAGGATTACACATTGATTATATATCATAGACAATTAGTTGAAACATCACAGCCAAGGCTGAGGAACATTGCCTAAATATGTAAGAAACTTTTAAGCTATTAAGGTTACTAACCTGGACTTCACAGAATGTATGAAACTGAAATTACTGCACTATTTTTCCATATGTATGTGTGCATGTGTTTTTCTAGGGAGAGAGTCCATAGCTTTTATCAGAATGCTGTGACTCAAAGAGATCTGTGACTCAAAAAAGTTTAAAAACTGTATACAGTACTGCTGGCTTTTTGTTCCTGGCAAGTGAGGACTAAAAGGAATATTTCTAAGTCTTCACTTCCTATACATCATAAATTCCTTTTCCTCTTCCTTTTGATTGAAGATTAAAGTAAAGGATTAGGTATTTCTTTAATTTATACTGGTAATTTATTTTGGGAGGGAGGGGGCATGAAGTTACATAAATAGGTAGGCCTGTAATTAAACAATCTCAGTGATTGATGTACATATACAGTTGATCCTTGAACACGGGTTTGAACTACATGGGTCCACTTATATGCAGATTTTTTCCAATAAATATATTGGAAAATTTGGGGGGGACTTGAGAAATTTTTGGACAATACAAGAAAACATTCTTTAGCTTACTTTACTGTAAGAATATAGTGTACAATTGTCTTGCCAATGGGATTCAGCCCCGGGCAAGTTCGCTATGGATTCAATGTGACCAAAGAAAATGACAGCAAAACGTTCTTGGGGTGAAAGAGTTATACCCAACTTTATTTCCAGGTGGCAGGTCAGTCACTAAAATCCCATTCACTAAGAGTGAGTCTGTATGCAGCAAGCCAGTCTCTGCCTCTGGGCCTCTCTGCACAGTCGTCCTGCAAAGCTGTCCTCTGGGCCTCTCTGCTTTGGTGCTGCCACCACTCCAGCCTCTGCTCTGCTCTCCTGCAGCCTTGCAGCCCTACCACCGTGTTGAGCGCAGAGCACTGGGCAGAGCTCTTTATATAGAGTCAACAGCCATGTATTGCCCACAGGTGTGCAGTGAGCTAGTCAACTAGGGCCAGGTGAGAATCCTAGAATCCTGGCCACAGGAACTCTCATTTTATCCACAACAATATATGTAACACACAAATATGTGTTACTTGACTGTTCATGTTAACTGATAACCATAGGCTATCAGTAGTTAAGTTTTTAGGAAGTCAAAAAAGTTATACGTAGATTTTCAACTGTGGTGGGAGGGTGTTGGCTCCCCCATCCCTCCTATTGCTCAAGGGTCAACTGTAGATTAAACGAACTCATGTTAGATATTTTGAGGGTTTTCTTTGAGGGTAGGTCAAATGATGTTAGTGAACTTCAACAGATTGTTAATTCTTTAGTTATTCTGGAGCTTATAAAATATTACTTGGAATGGACAGCTGACGAGACCTTAGACATACTTTTTCTTAACGTGAATCCATTTTACATTATATGTATTCCACCATGATATTTTGGTGCTACTTGAGGGGTGCTGTTCTTCACCAAATAGAAAAAGGCATGAAATTTTCTACAGGTGACTTGCAATTCTGGGAAGATTTACATACATATTTCTACTGAAATATGTAATTGTTGTGTGTGGGGGTGTGGGGGTCGATGGGGAAGAAGTCCCTTTCAAGAGCTGACTACAAAGAGTTTGTGTGACTCTCTTCACAAGCTTGTAAAGTACAGATCTTAACAGTGACTAGCATATTTTAGGGTGCTCAATGATAGCTCTCATTATCACACAGATTCAACAGTGGTTAAGAAAGAGTCTTCTGCATAATGGGAAAAAACCCCATCAAGTCCCATCTAATGCAAACTTGGAGACATCTGTGGTATTGTAAACCATTACTCAAAACTGTTTTTCACACTCGAGTGAATTTAAAATCACTATTACAACTATAATTTTACTGTATTTTATGTAAAAAAAAAAAGCTTTTGCACTATTTCTCATTTGCTATTGTGCTTTCATTCCTTCCCCAGTAATATGTATTAGCCACATACAACCAATTCTTTAAATGTGAGTAGGCAAATTGATAAGTGTCTGGATTTTGTAACTGACTTGGCATTCCCTCTCCTTCTAAGCAATAATTTATTTGGTATAAAAACATACAATCAAATGAATCCACTCAAAGTGGATTCAAAGCCTTTAATGAGTGCCTTCATCATCAGTATGGTCTGTAAGACCGTCGGTGGACGTCGAGCTATCTGATGCACCCGGGGCAAGTAGATGTTCCAATTCAGTCAGCTTGAGTTGCGTGATCCTGAGGTTTGCCAGTATTTGGTCCTGCGTGGCTCCTGAATCAGGATAATTACTTAAACTATCCCAAGAGAGACTCTTGACTGAAAGGCTATCAGTGGTGCTCTTAGTTGACCCAGAAGAAGAGGACGACGGCCTTACTGGGGCGAGAGTAGTCGAACTTGCGGGTATTTTACCATTGTGTGTCTGTAAGGGAAAGACATTACACATATGTAGTTTACTGAGTTTAGCAATTTCTAATACTACCAAATAACATGCTGAGTCTTGGTTACCAAAGTGACCTGACTGTCCTCCCCTAAGAATCAGAGATTAAAAATCTGTTGAATGACTACACTAAAATATGAAGGCAGCCTTTTAATGCCTAAATGCCATAGCCTTGGCGTACATTTCTGAGCAGCCCAGTCGGTCTATGTTTTTACCGTGTCTGACCCATATCTAAAAGTACTTCACTTGAAACTTTAAATATCACCAGGAAACCCACATTTTGACTGGAATTATTTGTGAATGCTCAAAACGCTCTCATAAAGATGTCAGAAAAGGAAAAATACAGCGGAGGAAGGCAAGTAGTGACATGCGGGGCAGTGGAAGCCACAGATAGAGAAGGTACACACTCTTAAAGTGGGAGGTGGTGGTAGGGAGTGGGCACTTTCAGCTCTTCAAGTGGGTGAAAAGCGGGCAGTATCGCTTAGTGACGGGGCTTTTTATGACGGACCCGGGCCGTCGAATGGTCTGCGAACGTGAGGGAAGTGTGAGGGTGAAGAGTAACCATCTGGGGCTCTCAGGAGAGAGAGAGGAATGAATTGATCTCCCCTTAACTTTACTATTTTACTACCTTTCTACTCTCTTAGACATCCCCCCGCCCCCCGCCCCACCCTCCACGTATTCATCTAGCTTCACCTAATTCCAGTTACACTTTACCTCAAAACAGCATTTACATAAACAGAACAAGACTATGAAAATGATGCTCAGTAAGAACAGGAGGATGCTCATGGCGTCTGCTCAGGGTCTTCCTCTTCTCCGGAATGGAGGCACCCGGTTGGCAGTTGGTTGGAAAGCAGGGGGACCCTAGCTGCCCGGTGAGGGGAAGGCGCGTTCCAGTCACGCTCCTCCCGGTGTAGCTGAGGGGCGCTTCGGCTCCCGTAGCCTACAGGGTGCCTGGCCTCACAGTGAGCATGCGCGTGGGGGTGCTCGCGATGTCACAACGTGACGACGTCAAGCCGGCTGGCCGGAGACCAGCAGGCAGTTTGTAGCCTCGCGCTGGTGGTTACTGGGTTAGGTAGGTAAGAGAGGAGAGTTAAGGCATGATGGGGAAGTTTGGGACTCCTGGGAAGCTGAAACGTGGTAGAAATAGATTCCAAACTGACTGGTGAAATACTAGATTTTAGAAGTACTCCTCCCTCCTTTAGAGAGCATGGGCAGAGTAGACTTAACCTAATTCTTAAGGACCCTAGATTTTTGCAATGGTAAATGAGTACTCGCTTCTGCTTAAAGTCACCAGCTGCTTTAGTTTCTAAGAAGAGATTCAGCCTGCCCTTTGAAGCTTTGAAAACAAGTACTGACTTCTCCTCTGTAGCTGTGAATGTCCTACATGGCATCTTCTTTCAATATAAGGCTGTTTCATTGTCTTGCTAATGAGTTTCGTTCCTGGCCAAGTTCACTATGGATTCAGTGTGACCAAAGAAATGACAGTAGAACATTCTCGGGGTGAAAGGGTTTATACGCAACTTTATTCCCATGGTGGCAGGTCAATCACTAGTATCCCATCCACTCAGAATCCCCTCCATTCAGAGAGAGTCTGCATGCAGTAAGCCAGTCTCTGCCTCTGGGCCTCTGGCCCCGCAGACATCTCAGTCTCTGTCCTCGGAGCTTCCATGACTGCAGTCTCATCTCTGCTCTCCTGCAGCCATGCAGCCCTGCCACCATGTTGCCCAGAGCATTGGGCAGAGCTCTTTGTATAGAGTCAATGACAACGTATTGCCCACACGTATGTAGTGAGCTAGCCCACCAGGGCCAGGTGAGAATCCTGGCCACAGGAACCTTCACTTTATCCACATTCATTTATATTGAAAATCTGTTCTTAGTGTAGACCTTCATCAAAGATTTTAGCTAAATAATCTGGAGAACTTGTTGCAGCTTCTACACCAGCATTTGCCACATCACCTTGCACTTTGATGTGAAGGAGACAGATTTCCTTAAATTCGTGAACCGACCTCTGCTAGCTTCACACTTTTCTTCTGCAGCTCCCTCAGCTCTCTCCACCATCTCAGAATTGAAGAGAGCTGGGGCCTTGCACTGGGTTGGGCTTGTCTGTGAATCCTGTGGCTAGTTAGACCTTCTATGCAGGACACTAAAACTTCCTCCATATCAGCAAATAGGCTGTTTCACTTTCTTATCATCCATTTGTTCACTGGATAGCACTCTTCATTTCCTTTAGGAACTTTTCCTTTGCATTCGCAACTTAGCTAGCTGTGTGGTGCAAGAGGCCTAGCTTTTGGCCTATCTGGGCTTTTGACATGCCTTCCTCACTAAACTTAATCATGTACAGCTTCTGATTTAAAGTGAGATCCATGTGACTCTTCCTTTCACTTGAACAGTTAGAGGCCATTGTAGGATTATTTCAATGTTGTTGTATCTCAGGGAACAGGGAGGCCAGAGGAGAGGGAGAGACAAGGGAACGGCTGGTCAGTGAAGTGATCAGAACACACACATGTATTAAGTTTACTGTCTTACATGGCTTCAGTTCACTCACCCAAAACAATTATGATAATAACATCAAAGATCCCTGATCACAGAACACCATACACATATAATAATAATGAAACTGTTTGAAATATCATGAGAATTCCCTAAATGTGATACATAGACCAACAGTGAGCAAATGCTGTTGGAAAAGTGGCACTGATAGACTTGTTCAATGCAGTGTTGCCATAAATCTTCACTTTGTAAAAAATGCAATAACTACAAATTGCAATAAAGTGAAGTACAATAAAATGAAGCACGGCTCTATTTTTAAAAGTTTAGTCTTGTGAATTTTAATAGTACTACAAATCATAAAGACAATGCCAATTGTGAGTTCCACATCCTTGTTAACTTTGTGCCCTCATATTCATATTAAGTTGAGCTAATTAATAAATATTCTTTTGCTATCTGGACAATTTCTAAGCAGGAAAAGTGTACAAAGCATTGGTTACTATACACAATTTTCTTTTACTCTTCTTCATTATTTATATAACAGCTATAAATTAAAAGGATGAACAAATCCTTTGGATAGTATTAATATGTTTATTGTTACTTTAACATAGTATAAATAATATGAAATGTGGTGAAGAAAAAGTACTAGATAGTTCTTGATTTCCTGGGTTCCAGTTATTTCTGGAAGGGAAAAGTTTTAGTGGTTGATTCTCATAAAGATAAATGGTTGAGTCTAGATTATATATACTAGTTACAGAGAGAAATGAATGTATATGAGATAATAGATGTCATTCATATTTTTGTTTATTAGAAGAATTATTAGTTTTATTAAGATATACATTCAACATAACATACGCATTGTTTTATTTAATATGTTTAGAAAGTTAATTATATTTTAAAAATAAGCTGGAAAGTTTCACATTATCATAACTATACAGTTACATATGTTTAAACACACTCATGCAAAGCTATATTAAGGTAAGAAAATAAGGTGCCTTATGAATCCCTTAAAGGAAATTAGTACATGAATAGTACATAGAAAATACAGTCAGAACTTGAGATTTCTTTCTCTTCAAAACCAACTTACTAGGTACACAGAAAACAGGTTATAGTTTGTTATTGAATATTTTGTAAACTCTATGTACTTCTGGCATATACTTAAATCATCTTTTAAAAAGTTCCTTATTTTTGGGAAAGATTAAGTTCCTAATAATCATTGTTGCTTATTGTGTTTTCAAAATATTAGCTGCATATATTTCAAAATTTTTATACCTAGGTCATTGTCAGGAATGTGCTTATCAATTATAAAATGCTGTTTAACTTTCTGTGCTGCAAATGTATTTAATTTAACTGTCATATTTATGTATTTCCTTACTACTGCCCTCCCCTCTTAAGGATTTTATTATATTAGCATAAAATAAAGATCCACTCATTTCTCCCAAAATCTTGGTTGGTGCTATGATAGGATGTCTCTGACAATTCTGTTATCTTTATGAACAAATGTGGATGCAAAGAAAAAGTTCCATTTGCCTGGTGATGACTTCTCTTTATTTATTTATTTATTTATTTATTTTCTTTTTTTCTTTCTTTTGTTATCATTAATCTACAATTACATGAGCAACATTACAGTTACCAGGCCCCCCCTTCACAAAGTCCCCCCCACATGCCCTATTACAGTCATTGTCCATTACGTGGTAAGATACTATAGAATCACTACTTGTCTTCTCTGTGTTGTACAGCCTTCTGCGTGCCCCTCCCTACATTATGTCTGCTAATTGTAATGCCCCCTTTTCCCCCTGTCCCTCCCTTCCCACCCATCCTCCCCAGTCCCTTTCCCTTTGGTAACTGTTAGTCCATTCCTGGGTTCTGTGAGTCTGCTGCCATTTTGCTTCTGCAGTTTTTTTCTTTGTTCTTATACTCCACATATGAGTGAAATCATTTGATACCTGTCTTTTTCCACCTGGCTTATTTCACTGAGCATAATACCCTCTAGCTCCATCCATGTAGTTGCAAATGGTAGGATGTGTTTTTTTCTTATGGCTGAATGATATTCCATTGTGTATATGTACCACATCTTCTTTATCCATTCATCTACTGATGGACACTTAGGTTGCTTCCGTTTCTGGGCTATTGTAAATAGTTCTGCGATAAACATAGGGGTGCATATGTCTTTTTCAAATTGGGCTGCTGCTTTCATAGGGTAAATTCCTAGGAGTGGAATTCATGGGTCAAGTGGTTTTTCTATTTTGAGTTTTTTGAGGAATCTCCATACTGCTAGCCACAATGGTTGAACTAATTTATATCCCCACCAGCAGTATAGGAGGGTTCCCCTTTCCCCACACATCCTCACCAACATTTGTTGTTGTTTCTCTTTTAGATGGTGGCCATCCTTACTGGTGTGAGGTGATATCTTACTGTGGTTTTAATTTGCATTTCTCTGATGATTAGTGATGTGGAGCATCTTTTCATGTGTCTGTTGGCCATCTGAATCTCTTCTTTGGAGAACTGTCTGTTTAGCTCCTCTGCCCATTTTAAAATTGGCTCATTTGCTTTTTGTTTGTTGAGGTGCATGAGCTGTTTATATATTTTGGGTGTCAACCTATGTCGGACATGTCATTTATGAATATATTCTTCCATACTGCAGCATGTCTTTTTGTTCTATTGATGGTGTCTTTTGCTGTACCGAAGCTTTTCAGCTTGATGTAGTCCCACTTGTTCATTTTTGCTTTTGTTTCCCTTGCCTGGGGTGGTATGTTCATGAAGAAGTTGCTCATGTTTATGTCCAAGAGAATTTTGCCTATGTTTTTTCCAAAAAGTTTTATGGTTTCATGACTTACATTCAGGTCTTTGATCCATTTTGAGTTTACTTTTGTGTATGGGGTTAGACAATGATTCAGTTTCATTTTCTTACATGTAGCTGTCCAGTTTTGCCAACACCAGCTGTTGAAGAGGCTGTCATTTCCCCATTGTATGTCCATGGCTCCTTTATCATATATTAGTTGACAGTATATGTTTGGGTTAATATCTGGACTCTCTATTCTGTTCCACTAGTCTATGGTCTGTTCTTGTGCCAGTACCAAATTGTCTTGATTATTGTGGCTTTGTAGTAGAGCTTGAAGTTGAGAAGCGAGATCCTCCCCACTTTATTCTTCCTTCCCATGATTGCTTTGGCTATTTGGGGTCTTTTGTGGTTCCATATGAATTTTAGAACTATTTGTTACAGTTCGTTGAAGAATGCTGTTGGTATTTTGATAGGGATTGCATTGAATCTGTAGATTGCTTTAGGCAGGATGGCCATTTTGACAATATTAATTCTTCCTAGCCAAGAGCATGGGATGAGGTTCCATTTGTTAGTGTCCTCTTTAATTTCTCTTAAGAGTGTCTTGTAGTTTTCAGGGTATAGGTATTTTACTTCCTTGGTTAGGTTTATTCCTAGGTATTTTATTCTTCTGATGCAATTGTGAATGGAATTGTTTTCCTGATTTCCCTTTCTGCTAGCTCATCATTAGCACATAGGAAAGCAACAGATTTCTGTGTATTAATTTTGTATCTTGCAACTTTGCTGAATTTAGATATTAGTTCCAGTAGTTTTGGAGTAGAGTCTTAGGGTTTTTTATGTACAATATCATGTCATCTGCAAATTGTGACAGTCTGACATCTTCTTAGCAATCTGGATGCCTTGTATTTCTTTGTTTTTCTGAATGCTGTGGCTAGGACCTGCAATACTATGTTGAATAGATGTGGGGAGAGTGGGCATCCCTGTCTTGTTCCCGATCTTAGGTGAAAAGCTTTCAGCTTTTCGCTGTTAAGTATAATGTTGGCTGTGGGTTTGTCTTATATGGCCTTTATTATGTTGAGGTACTTGCCCTCTATACCCATTTTGTTGAGAGTTTTTATCATGAACGGATGTTGAATTTTGTCGAATGCTTTTTCAGTATCTATGGAGATGATCATGTGGTTTTTGTCCTTTTTGTTGATGTGGTGGATGATGTTAATGGATTTTCGAATGTTGTATCATCCTTTCATCCCTGAGATGAATCTCACTTGATCATATTGTATGATTCTGTTGATGGATTTTTGAATTTGGTTTGCTAATATTTTGTTGAGTATTTTTGCATCTATGTTCATCAGGGATATTGGTCTGTAATTTACTTTTTTGTGGGGTCTTTGCCTGGTTTTTGTATTAGAGTGATGCTTGCTTCATAGAAGGAGTTTGGAAGTATTCCCTCCTTTTCTATTTTTCGGAAAACTTTAAGGAGAATGGGTATTCTGTCTTCTCTATGTGTCTGATAAAATTCAGTGGTGAATCCATCTGGCCTGGGGGTTTTGTTTTTGGGTAGTTTTTTGATTAACCATTCAATTTCATTGCTGGTAATTCATCTGTTTAGATTTTCTGTTTCTTCCTTGGTCAGTTTTGGAAGGTTGTATTTTTCTAGGAAGTTGTCCGTTTCTTCTAGGTTTTCTAGCTTGTTAGCATATAGATTTCATAGTATTCTCTAATAATTATTTGTGTTTCTGTGGTGTCCATTGTGATTTTTCCATTCTCATTTCTGATTCTCTTTATGTGTGTAGATTGTCTTTTTCTCTTACTAAGGCTGGCTAGGGGTTTATCTATTCTGTTTATTTTCTCAAAGAACCAGCTCTTTATTTTGTTTATTTTTTCTATTGTTTTATTCTTCTCAACTTTATTTATTTATTCTCTGATCTTTATTATGTCCCTCCTTCTGCTGACTTTGGGCCTCATTTGTTCTTCTTTTTCTAGTTTCAATAATTGTGACTTTATAGACTATTCATTTCTGATTCTTCCTTCTTTCAATAGGCCTGCATTGCTATATACTTTCCTCTTAGAACAGCCTTCTCTGTGTCCCACAGAAGTTGGGGGTTTGTGCTGTTCTTTTCATTTGTTTGCATTGGATCTCTGTTTTAATTTGGTCATTGACCCATTGATTATTTAGGAGCATGTTGTTCATCCTCCATGTGTTTGCGATCCTTTTTGTTTTCTTCCTACAATTTTTTTCTAGTTTTATACCTTTGTGATCTGAGAAGTTGGTTGATAGAATTTAAATATTTTTTATTTTACTGAGGTTTTCTGGCCTAGTATGTGGTCTATTCTGGAAAATGTTTATGTGCACTTGAGAAGAATGTGTATCCTGCTGCTTTGTGGTGTGGAGTTCTGTAGATGTCTGTTAGGTCCATCTGTTCTAGTGTGTTGTTCAGTGCTTCTGTGTCCTTACTTATTTTCTGTCCAGTTAATCTGTCCTTTGGAGTTAGTGGTATGTTGAAGTCTCCTAAAATGAATGCATTGCATTGTCTTCCTCCTTTAATTCTTTTAGTATTTGTTTCACATATGTCAGTGCTCCTGTGTTGGGTGCATATATATTTATAATGGTTATATCCTCTTGTTGGACGGACCCCTTTATCATTAGGTAATGTCCTTCTTTATCTCTTGTGACTTTCTTTGTTTTGGAGTTTATTTTGTCTGATACAAGTACCACAACACCTGCTTTTTTCTCCCTATTGTTTGCATGAAATATCTTTTCCCATCCCTTCACTTTTAGTCTGTGCATGTCTTTGGGTTTAAGGTGAGTCTCTTGTAGGCAGCATATGGATGGATCTTGCTTTTTTATCCATTCTGTTACTCTGTGTCTTTTGATTGGTGCATCCAGTCCATTTAAATTTAGGGTGATTATTGACAGATATGTATGTATTGCCATGGCAGACTTTGGATTCATGGTTACCAAAGGTTCAGTTGTAGGTCCTCTACTATCTAACCATTTAACTTAACTCACTTATTAAGCTATTATGTACACAGTCTGATGATTCTTTATTTCTCTCCCTTCTTATTCTTCCTCCTCAATTCTTTATATGTTAGGCATTTTATTCTGTTCTCTTTTGTGTTTCCTTTGACTGCTTTTGTGGATAGTTCATTTTATTTTTTGCCTTTAGTTAGTATTTGGTTGGTCTGCTTTCCTTGCTGAGATTTTGTTTTCTCGGGTGACATCTGTTTAGCCTTAGGAGTGCTTCCATCTAGGGCAGCCTCTTTAAAATATCCTGTAGAGGTGGTTTGTGGGAGGCAAATTCCCTCAACTTTTGCTTGTCTGGAAATTGTTTAATCCTTCCTTTAAATTTAAATGATAATCATGCTGGGTACAGTATCCTTGATTCAAGGCCCTTCTGTTTCATCGCACTAAATACATCATGCAATTCTCTTCTGGCCTGTAAGGCTTCTGTTGAGAAGTTTGATGATAGCCTAATGGGTTTTCCATTGTAGGTGATCTTTAGTCTCTCTCTGGCTCCTTTTAATACTCTGTCCTCATCTTTGATCTTTGCCATTTTAATTATTATATGTCTTGGTCTTGTCCTCCTTGGGTCCCTTGTGTTGGGAGATCTTCGTGCTTCCATGGTCTGACAGACTATTTCCTTCCCCAGCTTGGAGAAGTTTTCAGTGATTATTTCTTCAAAGACACTTTCTATCCCTTTTTCTCTCTTCTTCTTCTTCTTCTGGTATGCCTATAATGCAAATATTGTTCCATTTGGATTGGTCACACAGTTCTCTTAATATACTCTCATTCCTCGAGATCTTTTTATCTGTCTCTGCCTCAGCTTCTCTGTATTCCTGTTCTCTGATTTCTATTCCATGAACAGTTTCTTGCACCTCATCCAGTCTGCTCTTAAGTCCTTCCACACACTGTTTCATTTCTATAATCTCCCTCCTGACTTCATCCGTTAGCTCTTGCATATTTCTCTGCAGGTCCATCAGCATGCTTATGACTTTTATTTTGAATTCTTTTTCTGGAAGATTTGTTATATCTATCTCACCAGGCCCTCTCTTTGGGGTTGTCTGAGTGATTTTTGACTGGACCAGATTCTTCTGCCTTTTCATGGTGATAGAAGTGGTTGCAGGCAGCTGGAGCATATGTCAGCTGGGAGAACAAAGACCCTTCCTGCTGTTGGTCACCTTGCCCTTCTCTGCTGCCTGTGCCATCTATCCGCACACCAGGAGCAGTCTCTGGGATAATCCCCTGAGCTACCGTAGGTGGAGCATCCCTCGGGATAGCCTAATGCACTGCAGGGAGTTGCAACCATGCAAGGTTTGTTCTCCTGTGAGAGCAGCGCACCTTCATGCTTTCTGGACATTGCTCCAGCTTCTGCGGCCTGTGCCATCTATCCACACACCGGGAGCAGTGTCTTGGATAATCCCCTGAGCTGCCATGGATAGAGTGGCCCTCGGGACAGCCTAGCGCACCGCAGGGGTTTGCAGTCACACTGGGTGTGTTCTCCTCTGAGAATGACACCCCTTCTTGCCTTCTGGACCTTGCTCTGGCTTCCTCTGTCTATCCTCGTTAGCTGCATGCTTGGAGGAGGCTCTGTGTGGTTGCTGTGGGTGGGGCTGTTCTCTGGCTGCTCCACAGCTATGGTGGGTCAGCCTGTTTGTTTGCAGGGCCTGCCGGAGGGAATGAATGGCAGGGGCTTCAGGGCTGCTTTACCCCCCAGGGGGTTAAGGGGCCTGAAGGTCCTCAAGATTCCCAGCCTGCTGGCTGAGTGTGCCAGGATGATTTTGTCCAGCTGTTGAGCCCTTGTCCCTTTAAAACTTTAAAAAAGCTCCCTCTTTTATTTTATAGCAGGGGAGCCAGCTGTGGGGATCTGCTCACAGTCTCCATCTTGGATTTTACTTTTCCGTTTCTCTGATATCCAGTACACCATGCAATGTGTGTCTGTGTCCTGGTGCAGATTACTAGGGCTGGTTATTTAGCAGTCCTCTGCTTCCACACCCTCCCCACTCTGGTTCTTTTTCTCCCACCAGTGAGCTGGGGAGGTGGGAGTGCTCAGGTCCCACCAGGTCACGGCTTTGTATCTTATGCTTTGTATCTATGCATTTTTGTGAGATGCTGAGTTCTTGCAGATGTGGATGTATTCTGGCTGTCGTACTGTATCTTCTGGTCTCTCTTTTAGGAATAGTTATATTTGTTGTATTTTCCAAAATATATATGGTTTTGGGAGGAGATTTCTGACACCCTACTCATACCACCATCTTGAGCTCCCCTCTCCTTTCCTCCTTTTTTTGATTATATATGCAGGGAAGGTGTTACCTTGTATAACAAACAGAAAGGAGAGGTGCCTTCAAGGTCTTTCCCTCTTTTAATGACTATTTTTTCTCTGGGTCTCCAACAACATGAGTTCAACTTGAAGACACTGTGTAGAACATGCTTTGACAAGTACCTATTCCTTTATGAATAAATATTAGTCAATGCAGATCTCTCATCCTTTTGGTTATTGTTTAAAGTGTGAATATTAGAAAGTTTGTGAAATGTGAAATAGTATTGTGAAATAGAAATGTGAAATAGATTTGCTGAATTTATGAAATGTGAAATGTTACTGATATTTTTGTTATATCATCTATTTCAAGAAGTATCTCAGAGAGGATATGTTTGATATTATGGAGTATGATGGTAGGCATTAGACACAGGCAGGTTGCGGGCATTGATAGAGATCCAGTATACATATACAATTTCAGTAATGGGACAACTGCTTCTTGGTGCAGAAAGAGAGATCTAGGACTTTAGGAGGGAGGAAGTCAGGTAAGTGTGGCTTAGAAGGATGGTTGAGAAGTGAGATGTTCTGTGTATTTGTGTGTATTTGAGAGAGAGAGGGGGAGAGAAATCAAATTATCCAGAAGAAAGGAAAAATGCAAAACAGATAGCATTGGTCTGCTTCTTATTTAATTGTTATTAACAAGCTAAACTGGTACAGTCTTATAGACTCTATGTTCTAAAGCTACATGATCCAGACAGGAATTACAGAGGACTATCTTATTGTTGGGGGGTAACAGAAAAAGTATGTTTTGACCTTGATTTCCCATCAGAATCAGCCTTATATGCTTACAGAACGTGGGCCAGTTGGGCAGGTCCCTTGCCACTTTATTTTTACACAGGAAAAGATTAACCCCTATACTGCTGAACTGAAATTCCTAGGGGAAGAGATTGTGAAAGCTTTTGTTCACTCCACAAGTTTAAAAGTAAGACCTAAAATATTTCCTCCTAATACTTTAATTTATACTAAGGTATATAAGACATCAGTTTTCAGATAGTTCTTTTTAATACCTGGGATTACATTAGTTATCTAATGGGGTTTTGTTCGTAGAAGTGGGAAAAATAAGAAAAAATGAGTTTAATGAAATGTATGAGGGTAGGGAGTAGGGTAGAATCAAGAAAAAAAGGATGCTGAGGACATCATGTATACATTTTATCACCACTCAACAATTTTCCCCAAGTCTTGACATATACATCAAGCATATTGAATTTGAAAAAAACAGATTCCTCAGTCATTTGGATATCATTATGAAATATTTGTGGGCAATTTATGGGCAAAAATGGCTGGTGCTTGTATATGTGTGGTTCTTACACTATAGTTAGATTATTGACAGTGCTTTTTATGGTGACAGGAGTTAGATAAATATATTATGTTACATAGTCAATTTATTTATCAAAACAGCCTGCTATCTCTAGTAATCTAGATAGCAAGTTAATATCTTAATGTTTGTTTATCATTTCTATGCTTTTCAAAGCATCTTCATTTACATGATTTCTTTGAATCCTCCCCAAAATACTGTATGGTAGGTGGGACAGGATGTAATTCCCATACAGCAGAGGAAGCTGGTGTAATTTAATTGCTGTGCTTAAGTTCTCATAATTAGTTAACTAGGAACGTGGTGTCCTAATTCTGGGTCATCTCATCATAGTGCGTCCATATGTTTATCCTCGAATAGAGAAGAATCACAAGTTAGATATTTTATGGTATTAATTTTTTGTTCTTGTGTTAAAAAGGTGAATAAATGGAGACATCTTGGCAGCATTTTACATACATAATAAATCTTTCAGTGTGTGTACTATCAGGTCCACTGACTGGTAACTCATCATCTCTCTAGTTGTGAAACTGACAGGGAATATCAAATGATGTTGAGATATGGTTTAAGTGTTTGCCCCTTTTTAGTTGCACCATGGAGTTTCTACCTTTGCTGAGTAATTTCTCTTGTGTATGTTGTCATATTTAACCACATATATAGCAGTGCCATACATCTTAAGTTCAAAGTGTAGTAGCTTCTGGTGTCTGGAAGATATGGGCCCATTTCCTTTTGATTTTGAAGGAAGAAAAATATGAGTGTAGAGTAATAAAAGCCTTAGTGTCCTCAAAATAATTCTTTGTGCATAAAAGGACACCTTATCTTCAACCTGAGTCATCAAGGAAACTCTCTGTAACAAATGAGCCAACATAACCACAGAAGTAAGGTAATTGGTATCCAGAAAATATTATAATGGGGAGGGTCTCCCATAAGATCGTCTAAGTTATACTTATCATTCTATAATAATATTTACCCTATGCTTATGCAATATATCTTTACCACATTCAATGACAATTCAATGCAAATGTATTTGAATAATGCAGTAAGGTTCTGTAAATAGTTGGTATAAACTAACAACATCATAATGCTTGATTATGTCATTGTTTTCCTCTTTGTGACTTTCAATTTTATACATACATGAAATAGATAGGAAACTTGGATAGTGGTTGTATTGGCTACTCATATTGCTGTTTGAGGGTACCCTAGTCATAGTCTCTGAAAATTTTCCCCCTAATATCCCTTTTGTTTCATGTGGATTCATCTGTAGCTGAGATCCAAAATAACAATAACTTAAATGACCACCAAAAAAGTTGACTAAGAGACAGGCCATCCAACATGGGCAGGGAAATTCATAAATGTATTGGTAGCTCATATTTATTATATTCTGTCATCTTCCACATGTACTTTCCACCTTATGGTCGAAGTTGGTTGTCAAACTGTTCTCAGTTACCAGACTAGTAGAAAAAATGAAGAAATACATGCATCCTCTATTTCAAGAAAGTTTCCTGAAAGTTACATATGATACTACCACTTTCATCGTACTGGCCAGAATGTAAATACATAGGAAAATCTACCTGCAAAGGAGGATAAAAATACAGTATTATTCTGGGTACCAATATGCTCAACCAAAATTTATGGTTATGCTACTAAGAAGAAAGAAGAGTTATTGAAGGATATCTACTAATTTCTAGAACACCCTTCTACAGGAGTGGATAGACATTTTGTAACAGGATACCAGCCCATCCTTATAATCATAAACTACCAATGAACTCCATCATTTGTGAGAACTGGCTGATATTTGAAGATTACGGAAAATGAGGGGGAGGACAGTGATCTGGCTTGTTGAGAATACCATCCATCTACCTCTTTCACCTGGTCTTAATTGAAATTGTCTAAAAGTGGTTCTTCCCTTCCATTTTTTTCCCAGAATAAGGCCAGACTTGATCATACCTATTCAAGGCCATGCAACTGGAACTACTGCATTAACCATTTATATTTTGATATTTTTCCTATTAAGTTACATAATTTTGTGCTGACTTATATAAAAACAAAACAATATAAAATGATCATTTTAAGAAATTAAATTAGGACATATTTTAAAGAAATTAATTTAAACCAAAATAAAAATAAACTAAGAAACATATGTTGAATTATTCTTCTTTCTGATCATGCATTCTGTAGTTATACAGTTCATCAACAGAGGGCATTGCAGGTTTATTTCATTTTTTTGGTTGTTCTGTACTTTTTAATTACAGCTTCCTTTCATTTAGAATTGTACCATATTATACAGAGTCAAATAACTAAGTGGTATGTTGTATTTGTGAACTATATCAGAGATCACCAATCTATAACACTATAATCCATAAGGCAATACATATAAATTATTATAGCATTGTGCTGAGGACCTGTTTTTTAAAATTAATCATACCTGGGTTAAAATTACTAGACCATATTTCTTTGTTTTAAAAGAAAAAGGATAAAGCCTATATATTTTATGATCAACCATAACCTGAAATTTTTTTTGCTCCTCTACCTCCATATCACCCAGATGCTGTAATATAGGCAAAATGAAAAGATTACATGAGTGATGATGCTTAAATCTGGTATTTTATTTTCAGTGACTGTTTTACTTTAAGTGACATTTACAGCTTATTTTAAGTGACCTTTAGATCTGTAATATGTTCTGGAAAGTATTAAGGGGCTTGAACGAGAAATTGCTCTCACCTTTTTACTAAGAGAATGAGCTACCTGTCCATTGCAAATTGAGACTTAAACAATTCATTGTCTATCACTGAAACTTTGAAATGCCAACTTGAAATTTTTCTTCAAATATAATTTGCAGCCTTTTCATAATTTGTAATAATGGAAAATACTGCAAAATTTTGATAATTGTTCTTAATAGTAGTGGTGAATTTAAGTATACAATACATGGTCTTTCAAGTAACATCTATACTTGAGTTGTCTAAAAAGTACGGGTTTTCTTTGAGACGTGTGTCTAAGTGATAGCCTAAAAAGGTTTATAGAGCAAAATATGGGTTAAATCAGGAAAAAGGAAACATTTTAAACAACTCTACAAAAGGCCCATGAAGACTATTCAATTATTCACAAATATTTTCTGAATATCTACTTGGTGTCAGGCCCTGTTCTAGATAGTAGAGATACAGTAGTGAACAAAAGAGACAAAAATCCTCCTTGCAGCTTATATTCTATTTGGAAGCTATATTCAAATTCCCAGACTGATTGTTTATGTTTGTTTCAGATTTTCATGGTGCATGTAATTAGCCAGTGATTTAAAGAATCAGATCATGGTAAAAGGGAAAAAGCTCCCTAATGCATATTTTTGAAGCTAGCACAACCCTAATATAAAATCTTGCCAAATATAAAACAGGGAAATTAAAAACTGATACACTTAAAATGAAGAAAAAATTAACAGAACATTAAGCAAATAAAACATGGACAACATTAAAAAGAAAATAATATAACCAAAAATAATTTATTCTAGAATGTCAGGATGACAACATTAAGAAATCTCTTTGCATATCATATCCATAGGTAAAAAAATTGAGTTATAAGACAATCTGAATAGATGTCTAAAAGAAGCATTTGCTAAATTCCAACACCACTTCTGGATTAACAAAACTAAGCATTGAATTTTTAAAAGCCCAGACATGAAAAAATAGGTCCTTAATATTATGAAATTCAGACAAAAATAATAAACAACATTATCTGTAAAAGTGGCACGCTAGGAACATTATAATCAAAATCAGGAACAAGACAAGCATTCCCCATCATTATAGTTATTTAATAATGGTATAGAAATTCCAGTGAATGAAGTAAGAAATGTCTGCATAGAAAATCTAAAAGACTCTATATAAAAAAATCTTAGAACTAATGAGAAAGTTTAGGAAAGTGCCTGGATACAAAATAAATTAACAGACTAAGGATCTTTCTTATATATTGATAATAACTAGTTAGAAAATATAGTAGGAAAACAAGAGCACTTACAATGGAGACATAATATACAAAATACCCAGAAAAAAACAATTAAAAACTGGCTGGAGAAAATTACAAAACTTTAGTGGGAAGGATACAGATTTATGTAAATGTAGCAGAATAACATGTTCCTGGATAGGAAGAATAAACAATATAAGCATGCCAAGTTTTCCAAAATCAGATGCAAGTTTACTATAATTCAGATTAAAACCCAAAAGGATCTTTTGAAACTTGAGAAAATGTTTTTAACATTCATCTGGAAGCTTTAAAACATGAAATGGCCCAGAAATTTTGGAACAATGAAAATAAACACATGATACTTGCTTATATAGAAGTGTATCAAAGAAACACTTTTTAAGACAATGTGGTATTAGAACAAGAATATGTAGACATGGACAGAGACTGGAAAATTTGGAAAAAAAGATGAATATTCTAATAGAAAATTAGTAAGGACATAAAAAAAGAAGAAAAACAATTGACAAAAATAATAGTAATAATGCCCAAACCAGCTAGCAATCAAAGAAATGATGGAAATGGAGTATACATATTTGACTAATATTTTAAAGATACTAATCCTCAGTGATGATGAGTATATATACTCATTGTACTAATAGGAAAGTAAATTAGCCCAAATGTTCTAAAAAATAATTTAGCAAAATATACATCAAAAGCCTTAAAATTTTCATATCCTAGTAATTTCATATCAGGAATCTATAAGAAACTGTTCAGAGATGGGACCAAAGATGCATATCAGAAATAGAAATTTCTTGCTTATTTAAGTAGTGAAAAATTGGAAGGTATTGAAATGGCCATATATATCAAATGCTCAAATGTTTGCTATATGATGTTACATGAAGAAATTGGTATATAAACTACATGATCCAAATTTACTGCACACACACACACACACACACACACACACTCGTAAGAATATAAGAGAGAAGCACAGACAGAAGGAAATGCACTACAAGGTTAAAAATGTTAAGCTTTGGATGATGGGATTAGGTTTTTCTCATTGTTCTTTCTAATAGTCTGTGCCCTAAGAATCCCATATCCTCTTTTACAGATGTTCAAATTTTGATATATTTGCTTGAGATGTCTTTAAAGACTAAAACTTTTAGTTGAAACCCACTTTTTACTATGAATTTACCCCAATATGCCCTTTCCTTTCTAGGATAAACACTATCCCAAAGCTAGTTTGTTTCTTCCATGTCCCGTTTTACATTAATATAGAAACAGTTCCAATAAACCATTTAGAGTATGTTACTGTTGTGAACGAAGAAGGGAAACCTAATTCAAAATGGAGTCAGGAAGCAATGAAGGAAGGGTTTTCACTCACATACGACTTTCCACAGCTTACTTTAGCATACCCCAGAAGGAATAAGTTTACTTTACATGCTCCAACAGAAAGGAGAATTTTCTCCATTTTTGGCAACAACCCAGCCAATGAGAAACTGCTACAGTTCAGCAAATGAGAAGCCACCACACTCCCGGATTCTCAATCGCCTCCAATGAACTTTTGTTCAAAACAACCCCTCCTAATTTCCTCTTTTTCTCTGTAAAAGAATGCTCTTCTCCTTTCTTCTTTGGACTTATAGTTTGCCATAGTTTGCATATCCCAAATTGCAATTCCTCTGTGATTCCTGAATAAACTAATTTCTGATGGTTAGATAACTAGTTATTTTATTTTTAATGTTGACACTATGCTATATGATATTTAAAATTTATAAACATTTTGCTGACATTATATATGAATTCTTTGGAAACTTGTTTTATAATTCACTTAATTTTAAAATGTATCCATATTGACCTTGTTTGTTTATATTATTGTTGAATAGAATCCCATTGTGTGAATAAAGTTCTTTCCAAAATTGTTTTTAACAACTACATTCCAAGCCATAGCATTTAAAGAACCTGCTTTTCTACATCCTTGCCTAAACTTATGCTGTCAGATTTGAAATTTTGGTAATGTGTTGTGTGTGAAAGATATTTAAATTTGTGTTTCTCTGATTGTTATTGAGATTGAACATTCTTTCATATGTTTATTGACTGTTCATATTCCTCATAAGTGAATTACTTATCCATATTCTCTGATCATCTTCTAACAGCCTTTAAAAAATTATATAGGAGTTCTTTATGGTTTCGAGATCTTCAAATAGTTTTTGGCTGTATGTGTTGGAAATGTGTTCTCTTGATTATGTTTTCTAATTTAACCTTGTCTTTTGTCATACAGAAACAATGTAAACTATTACATACTCAGATTTTGATCTTTTACTTCATAGTTTTAGCTTTGGGTTCTTGTATTAGGAAACCATTGACATCCCAAATCATAAAGATATTCTCCTATGTTTTGTGTGAAAGTGTTTTTTTTTTTCACATGTAGGTGTTTAAATTCACCTGGAATTGATTTTTATTTTTATGTGATGAAGGGATCCAGTTTCATGTTTCTTCATATACATATATGCACACATTCACACACACACACACACACACACATATACATACACAGTTGCTCCAGCACTATTTATTGGAAAGCTTGCACTCTCTTCACTAATTTAAACATTTTCAATGTCATATGTTAAATTATCATATGTACAAATGTATACATATACATTGTCTACATTAGTTTCATTAGTCTAATTGCTTGGTTTGCCAACATCACACTGTTTTAATTACTATAGCTGTATAGTAAATTCCTGTATGTACTATTTTTGTGGTTTTTCAATTACAAATATATAGCCATATCCTTTATGATTTCTTTGAATCTTGATCAAGATAAAAACTAGCTTCTACTTTTTTATATTTATAAATCTGTTTCTGAAATATTATTCCATATATGGTACTCAGCACGGTTATCATTCAGAATTGAGGGAGAGATTAAAATTTCCCAGATAAATGAAAGTTAAAGAAATTTACCACCACTAAACCAGCTTTACAGGATATGTTAAAGGGACTTCTGTAGGTGGAAGTGTTCTTGAACCTAAATATTTTTCATCAGTAAAAATAAACCCACAGTACAGGTAGTATACCAATTGCTTATTAAATAAGTGGGAAGTTAAAAAACAGTAATGAAATCAACTATACACAAAATCAGTCAAGGGACACACAAAAGCTGTAGATTATGACATCTTCTAAATAAAGTGTGGAGAAGGAAGAAGAATAAAAAAGTAATAGTTTTAGATTGTGTTTGAGATAGAGTGACCATCAACTTAACATAGACTTATATATTTAGGAAACTATCTGTAAAACTTATAGTAACCCCAAGCCTAAAGCCTATAACAGATACACAAAAAACTGAAAAAAAAAAGGAATCCAATCACAAGACTAAAGAAAATCATCAAATAACAAGAGTATAAGAGAGAAGGAAAGGAACAGAGAAGAATTCCAAAAACACTCAGAAAACAATTAATAAAATGGCATAAGTACATATGTATCAACAATTACCTTAAATGTAAATGGACTAAATGCACCAATCAAAAGACATAGAGTGGCAGAATGGATAAAGAAACAAGACCCATCTATATGCTGCCTACAAGAGATTCATTTCAGACATAAAAGCATACATAGACTGAAAGTGAAGGGATGGAAAAAGATATTTCATGCAAATACAAGGATGAGAAAAGCAGGAGTAGCAGTACTTGTATCAGACAAAATATATCTTAAAAGAAAGAAACAAGAGACAAAGAAGGACATTATATAATGATAAATTGATCAATCCAACAAGAGGATATAACCGTTACATATATCTAGCACCCAACATAGGAGCACCTAAATATGTAAAAAAAAAATTAACAGAACTAAAAGGAGAAAGGGACTGTACTCAGTCATATTAGGGGACCTTAATACCCCACATACATCAAAGGACAGATCATTCACACAGAAAATAATAAGGAAACAGAGGCACTGAAAAACACACTAGATCAGATGGATTTAACAGTTACATACAGAACATGCTACCCAAAAGCAACAGAATTCACATTTTTCTCAAGTGCACATAGAATGTTCACTAAAATAAATCACATATAAGGGCACAAAAATACCCTCAATAATTCAAAAACATTGAAATTGTCACAAGCATCTTTACAGGTCACAATGGTATGAAATTAGAAATAAATTACACAAAGAAAACAAAAAAAACCCATAAACACATCGAGGCTGAAAATATGCTTCTAAGTAATCAATGGATGAAGAAATAAATCAAAGAAGAAATCACACATTATGTGGAGGCAAATGAAAACAGAAATGGAACAGTTCAAAATATGTGGGATTCTGCAAAAATGGCTCTAAGAGGTAAGTACATAGCAATACAAGCCTACCTCATGAAACAAGAACAATCCCAAATAAACAATGCAAACTCCCAACTAAAGAAACTAGAAAAAGAAGAACAAATGAAAACCAAAGTTAGTAGGAGGGATATAATAAAAATCAGAGCAGAAACAAATAAAACTGGGAAGAATAAACCAATAGAAAAAAAATCAATGAAACCAAGAGCTGGTTTTTCTGACAAGATAAATAAAATAGACAAACCCCTAGCCAGACTTATCAAGAAGAAAAGAAAGAAGACACAGATAAACAAAATCATAAAGGAAAAAGGAATCGTTACAACTAACACCATAAAAATATAGAGAATATTGGAGAATTATATGAAAAATCATATGCCAATAAATTGGACAATCTAAAAGAAATGGATAATTTCCTGGAAAAATACTACCTTCCATGACTGACCCAGGAAGAAACAGAAAATCTGAACAGACCAGTTACCAGTAACAAAATTGAATAGGTAATAAAAAAACTCCCAACAAACAAAATTCCAGGACCAGATGGCTTCGCAGCTGAATTCTACCAAACATTTAAAGAAGAGCTAATACCCTTCCTTCTCAAAGTATTCCAAAAAGTAGAAGAGAAAGGAATACTTCCAAACTCATTCTATGAGGCCAGTATCACTCTAATACCAAAATCAGACACCACAAGAAAAAGAAAATTACAAACCAATATCCCTGATGAACATAGATGGAAAAATACTCAACAAAATATTAGCAAACTGAATTCAAAATTACATCAAAAAGATCATACATCATGACCAAGTGGGATTTATTCCAGGGATGCAAGGATGGTATAATATTTGAAAATCTATCAACATCATACACCACACCAACAAAAAGAAGGCCGAAAATCACATGATCATCTCCATAGATGCTGAAAAGGCATTTAACAAAATTAATATCCATTCATGATAAAAAATGTCAACAAA